>NC_136500.1:123691877-123921877 GCF_053919585.1 Euprymna scolopes | reverse complement strand
ATCATGCCATCCCTGTAATAAAATGAAGACCTTTTTAAATGAGCAAAAAGGTTTTATTCAGCATAAAATACAACCAGTGGGGATTCATACCAAACGAACGACAAACAGAACGAACGATCGTGCCAATTTTCAACATTTTTTTTATAGTCTATGTGGCGCATGTGTACTAACGCTACACATCACATCATAACACCCCGACACGTTTTTATTTCAGTTTTGTGTTATGGATAATCTTTTGTCCCCGTTTTGTTGATTCTGGAAGTCCTTCGAGGCTGACTGCTACTGCTCTTCTGTTTCTTGATACTTTGTTGTGTCGATTGAAGAGAAAGATTCACCATTTTATGTGGTATTATTCTTAGAGAGTTACTGTTGATCAGTCACCTCCGGTTCAGAGCGATTTGAAGGGGTGGAATCTGGTGATTTACAATGATGAATAAAGGCAAGATCTCAGGTTTGTAAAAGATGGGTCAGTGGCAGAAGTGGGAGGTAATCGTCTGTTGACTGACGGCCGGCAGGAAAAAGAATTCTGGCAAAATTAGGAGTTGCAGATATTATTTCTACCGGTTTCACTAGGGTGTCAGACTTGTGTTGATCGACAAACTTTCCTAGAAGAGCTGGGCCTCCTTGCAACCACTCAGGGATGGTGTATCCGATACCCGACCTTCTCGAAAAGCTGAAGATTTTCTCATATGGAGTTGTGTTAGTTGCTGTGCAAAGGAGAGATCGAATAGAGTGCAAAGCAATGTCGAGTACGTCTTGCTAATGACGATCATCCAGATGCTGGGTTTTGAGGGCGCATTGTCCATTGCCGATTAGATGATATGGAGTTGGATAGATAATCACAACCCCATGTTGCCAGAGAAACTCTTTTAGTTCACCTGACATCAACCGACTACCTCGATCACTATGAATGGAATCTGGGCAACCAAAGAAGGTAAATAAATAAATTCTGGAGACATTTTATGATAATTTTTTTTATATATATCCTGACATGGATAGACAAAAAGATAACGTGAATATTCATTTATGATCACGAGAAGATATTTGCAATTATTTGTAGATTGTTTGGACCCATGAAATCTATTGAAAGGCGTTCAAAGGGAGATCAAGAATAGATTAAACGAGGGGGTCTGAAGAATCTTGGTTTTAGTTCAGTACATATTTGACATTCAGCACAGGTACGTTCAACATCTTCCATCTCACAAAATGATTCAGCCTCGATACTCCTGCATGACAGAGTGCTGACAGAGTGATAGTGAACAGGAAGTGGAGCATGAACGAGGAGTATCTGCAGAATTATTAAGGGAACCTGGTCTATATATTATATCATAAGAATAACTGGAAAGTTCAAGTCTCCATCAAAGTAGTTTATCATTTTTAATGCGGTTTTGTGTCTGAGTGTTGAACATATAGGAAGCAGCCTGTTGATCAGTAATGATGATAAAATGCGACTGAGTAAGAGATAACACCATTTATGCATAGCTTAAAAAATGTCTGCTGATTCCCGTTCTACTGCTGAGTGTCGACATTTCGATTGCGTCAGGGTCCTGGAAAAATATGCTACTGGACGTCCATTTTGAGAAACGCAGGCTGTTTATGGTGTTGCCGATGCATCTGTTTCTATTATGAATAGAAATTCATTCTCAATGGTTGTAAATGAAGCCTTACAAATTTCATCTTTATTGTCTGAAATTGATTTTTGAGTTTTTCAGTAATAGGAAATGATGCAATGTTTAACAAAGGTGAAATTCGATCGGAGAAATTCTCTACCCATGGTGAATACTATGAGAAGAGACCTAAGGCTCGTTTGAGTGACTTGCTACAGTTTGGAATTGGTAATTCTTTTAGTGGTGTGAGTCTGTCTGTCTGCTCCATTTTCCAATAGGTGCTCTAAAAATTTGAGCATTTGAAAAAGTTGTCGATTGTCTTAATCTACATATGGTATACCATATTCACATTTTTCAGGGTTCAGTAGCAGATGATCGACAACTTTATCAAATGCTTTCATATTTTCGTCCAATATTTTATAAGTTTTTCCACTGATGACAATGCCATCTAAGTAGACAAAAGTACCTTTGAGTTCGTGTTCTTGTATTATATTATGCATAATGCGTTGTAACACAGCTACCGAGTTTGTTAATCCAAAAGGTAACCAATAAAATTCGTATAGGCCTCCGTCAGCTCTGAATGCTGTATAAATTCTTTCATGTTTACGAATAGGGTATTGGTAATACGCAGACTTCAATTCTGATTTATTAAAAATCTTATATTGCGATAGTTGGTGCATAAAATTAGATATTTTTGTGAGTGGAAAAGCATCAAGAAATGTATATCAATTAATATTGGCAGAATAGTCAATGATCACGCAAGGCTTATGTCTTTCATTGTGGGTTGCCAAGGCTTGGGCTCTCCATGGGGAATTAATTATAATTCCTACTTGTAAGAATTGTTTTATTCAAAATAAATTCACGATTAGATGCAGAGTAATCAATGTCTTTTGTTGCAATTAGTTTACAGTTATTTGATAAATTTGAAAAAAAAACAGGTGGTTCTATTTTCATTTTTGCTACATTACAGATTTCTAAGGGAGGTATTTTTCCATTAAAAATGAATTATACACGGTTATGTAGCTACATGAATTCTTGTATTTTTCGGTCACCCACACTGGGGATTGAACCTTTAACCTTCGGGAGAATATCACTTTTACAATTGATTTTTCCAAGTACTCTAACCACTGCGCCATGGTTTTAATACTTAGCGTGGGCGACCAAAAAATACAATTGCAAATTACTTAGGACCTCTATTAAGTCCTGGCTGACAGAACAAGAGCATGTTACCCCGTGAAGTAAATAAAGGGTTCTGCTCTAAGTTCCGTCTCAATTGCCGAATTTGACAGACACTTCCTGAGTTTGACAAGATACAACTAAAGAAGGTCGGAGGTTACGAAACGTTGTGAAAATCATATTCAAGATGAGAGCAGTAGTCCGATGAATTCAAATAATATAAATGACCAATCCTCATCTAAAAAATTTAGAAACGTCAGGGAGTGTTTTTCTCACAAAATAGAGTCCAGCAGCATATGTGATTTGATTCAACTCCGTGAGGGATATGTTAAGAGAAACAAGCTTTTTGAGACATTTATGCTTTTAATTACTGCTTTAGTCACACTTGAAGCTTGAAATTTTGCCAATCTTGGTCTTTTTCCATGCTCATCAAGTATATTTCCTCTACATTATTACAAAGTTCTTCCTCCACTGTAAGTTGTTCATCATCTGCCTCTTGCAATTCTTGACGTGATGGCAGTGTTCCAGGTGTTGATAGTGGTGAGGAAGAACCAAGTTTTATTGATGGGGTATTGAAGGGTCAGCTGATGATGGTGAGAAATTTGAGGGGCAGCCACTTGGTAGAGGGAGTCGTGATAGGGAAAAAGATCTGGGAGTTAGGGCAATGGGTTCAGACTCTTCAGTTTGTCCCACTAATGACTCGTAGTTCCCCAGCATAAGTTTTCATATTTCACTAAGTTTTATATTTGATAACAAGAATATTCTCACACTTGATATGGTTGGTTGGTTGGTTGTTTTATGGCATATCAACCCTTTTCGGGTTATTTAATGCCGAATCCAAAGATTTTGAAGATTTTTTTTTTAATAGAATATATTTGTTGTTTTCACGTCGGTTTCTATTCAACCCATAGTTGGGACCCTAACAGGTACTACCACTCTGGGTCAGAGTGGACCTGGGAGCAATGGTAATTAAAGGGTGGCTCTACACTCCCCAAAGCCCAAAAGTTGGGGCCTCACCACTGGATATAGTTTAAGGTCATATCCAGGACCCCCATTGAGGGACTTTTACCCTCTGCAGGGGGGCAGTCGGCATATTATAATGCCCCACCGACAGTATGAGTTCTAATGTGTCTCAATAAAACTAATTTTGAGAACAAGAATATCCACATATTACATTTACAAAAAGGTGGCTTTTCCCCAGTACGATTTTCATATGGCTCGCTAAGGCTATTTTATGAGAGCAAGCTTAATCATACATTTCACATTAATATGGCTTTTCCACAGTATGAGTTCTCATGTTTCATTAACGATGAGTTTTTACAACAAGAATATCCACACACTTGACAATATTGTGGCTTTCCTTTTTGTTTGATTTTACTTCTCAGAAATCAAGGGGCCCACTACCTGGAGCTCAGTGTGAGTTCTCATATGACTCACTAAATACATCTGTGAATTAGTGCAATGGTTTCAGACTGTTCAGTTGGACCAACTAATGACTGGTGGTGTGGTTTTGACTTTACCCCTGATTTAATCTGTGTTCGACGATGGTAATTTTTGGCATCTTTATAGAGTTTTCAAGTGAAATAAGTGAATAAGGGCGGCTATGTCTGATTTCAAATGGTCCAGCTCAGCCTCTCTAAACAAATATTTACTATTTTACCTTTGATAGGTTATTTTTTCTGGGTTTAATATTTTCCTCCATGTCTGTCTTCAGTTTTGTGTTTAACTTCAGCATAGTCCAACGCCCATAACAGTGTTCATTTTTCTACACTTTCCGATCTCTTTGCTTCATTTACTCTTCTTCGTTTTCCACCCCCTTCACAGATTCCCTCTTTGTGAGTACGCATTCTTTTTATGGTATATATATATATATATATTTTACGATCTGGAAAATCAGCTGGCAACTGGCATAGTTTTCTTTTCCTGAGGGAAGTTAGATTTTCTTATTCTCTCAAGTAACATTTGATTTGATGTTTTGCTCAACTTTTCAAACTTTGAATAGTTGTAGCAAAGCAGCAGTACCTTCTTTTGAGAAATAGTCTATGGTAGGGCTTTAACCTCTTGTGTTTCTATTTTTGCTAGTTGCAGTTTTTGGTGGGGGGAGAGACAGAGTTCTTTTTATAAAGGCCTGATGTCTGATCACGGTTTGCCTCTGGTATGACTATATTGTCACTTTCAGAGAAATAAAAGTTAGCACCATTGCTTACCTCTTCCCGTCTGGTGCATGAACGTGTTGAGAGGCCCTTTTTATCCTGGGTGCCGGCTTGCCAGTATTTGCTTTTGTTTTTACTTTTATTCATTTTGTCGTTTTCAAATATTTGGTAAGAGTTTACTTCCAATTAGAAGTATCCCCAGTATGAGTTCTCATATGTTTTAATAAACTTGATTTTTGAATACAAGAATATCCACACATTTCACAAACATGTGGCTTTTCCCCAGTGTGAGTTCTCATATGTCTTAGTAAACTTGAATTTGTAGAACAAGAATATTCACACACTTCACAAATATGTGGCTTTTCGTCAGTGTGAATTCTCATATGTTTTAATAAACTTGATTTTTGAGAACAAGAATACCCACACAGTTCACAAATATGCGGTTTTTCCCCAGTGTGAGTTCTCATATGCCTCATTAAATTTGATTTTTCAGAAAAGTCATATCCACACACTTCACAAGAATGTGGCTTTTCTCCAGTGTGAGTTCTCATATGTTTTAATAAACTTGATTTTTCAGAACAAGAATATCCACACACTTCACAACAATGTGGCTTTTCTCCAGTGTGAATTCTTATATGTCTCAATAAAGTTGATTTTTGAGAAAAAGAATATCCACACACTTCACAAGAATGTGGTTTTTCCCCAGTGTGAGTTTTCATATGTGTCAGTAAATATGATTTAAAAGAAAAAGAATATCCACACACTACACAAGAATGTGGTTTTTCCCCAGCGTGTCTTCTCATTTTTCAATAAGCTTCAGTTTTGAGAACAAGAATATCCACGCACTTCACAAAAATGTGGTTTTCCCAGTGCGAGTTTTCATATGTCACGATAATGTGATTTAACAGAAAAAGAATAATCACACACTTCACAAAAATGTGGGTTTTCCCCGTGTGAGTTCTCATAGGTTTCAATAAACTTTATTTTCGAGAAAATGAATACCCACACAATTAACAAAAATGTGGGGTTTCTCTAATTTATTTTACAGTATGAATTCTCATATGTATCAATAAACTTGATTTTACGGAACAAGAAGATCCACACATGTAAAGTATTTGTTTTTTTCCAGTGTGAGTTCTCATATGTCTCACAGAATTTGATCTGTCAGAAAAAGAATATTCACAAACATCACAGAAATGTGGGTTTTCACTGGTGTGAGTTCTCACGTCATTAAATGGGGTTTTCTAGTAAAAAATATCCAGACACTTTACAAAAAATGTGGTTTTCCCCAGTTTAAGTTCTCTCATGTGTTACTGAATTTGATTTTTCAGCAAAAGAATATCTACAGACTTCACAAGAATGTGGTTTTTCTTGTTTTATTTTACTTCAGTCGAAGTTCTCAGAGATCAAGGGGCCCCAAACCTGGGGCTAACACTTGAACTCTATATGAGATACATAGATATTCGAATGTTCCATTTAAGTTCTTTATCTCTCAAGCACTGAGTTAGTAAAGAAATTGAGAACATAATTTTCCTCTCCCCAATTAACCATTTTCATACGTTTTAGTATATCTTTAATTTTGGTCTCTTGGTCTTACTGGATTCCAGGACAAGAATTTATCTAGTCTGGTGGAGTATCCAGCTTCGTGCTATTACTTGAGGTAATATCACTTGGAGAAGGTGCACCATTCCTTGGAAAACCTAATGTGAGTTAACCATAGTGTGGAGATCTTATTTGGGCAGGTAATACTACGTGATTTTCAATATTTAGTCAGGGTTTACTTCTATGGAAAAAGTATCCTCATGCCAGATTGTTCTGACAAACCCCTGTACAGAGAGACCTTAGACACTCGAGGACAGTGTCTAGTAGGCATTCAAGTTTTCTCATGTCTTACTAAATTTGATTTTTCATAACAAGAATATCTGCACACTTCAAAAGAATGTGGTTTTACTCTTTTATTTCATCCAGTGTAAGTTCTCTGAATAATTTTATACTTAAGACCACAAATATCTACTAATTTCAGAAAAACCTGTCTTTTCCATAGTTTTAGTTTTCATGTGTATCATTAATGTCGTTTATATCAGCACACTTCACACAGATTGTGGCTTTTCCCACGTGTACTTTTTAGAACCCTAGTATTTTCATACGCCACAAAACATATTATTTCACTACATGTAGATATTGATAACATGCTATTTTACTCTTCTATTTTTAGTCCAAATTAATAAATTTCAGAAATTTCGTTTACTGCTCAATAATATAATAGTGGAATTTGTTAGTTTTTGTTTTTTGCATTGTATAAAATATTTCTGTGATTTGTGGTGGTTCAATTATTTCTTTTTCTCTATATTTAAATAATATTATATTATCTTTGAGATATGTAATTTTCGTAACTATTTCAGAGAATTTGTTAAATAGTAATATCCATAAAAACACATATTACCACAGATGTTTCTGTTGTTTTTCAAACAAAAGTCAATTTCTATATTTAAATAATATATTCTTTGAAATATGTAATTTTCGTCACTATTTCAGAGAATTTGTTGAATACTAATATCCATAAAAACACATATTACCACAGATGTTTCTGTTGTTTTTCAAAAAGTCAATTTCTATATTTAAATAATATATTCTTTGAAATATGTAATTTTCGTCACTATTTCAGAGAATTTGTTGAATACTAATATCCATAAAAACACATATTACCACAGATGTTTCTGTTGTCTTCAATAACAAAAGTCAATAATGTCTGTGCACCAATGTTTAAAGAAAATAATGATCCACTAGAATTTTGCAAGGCGTTCAAACAGGAACATCTGTAATTAAAAAAATATATTTAGATAATCATATGATTTAATACAAATATTTTTAAACGTATATACATGTAAAATAAACATAAAATAATAACATTTTATGATTATACAATTAACAAATTTATATTTAACTAGTGGGGGTGCCTGGCGTTGTCCGAGTGTTTGGAGGTGTATGTGTTTAGGGGAGGTCACAACAAAAAAAACGATGTTAAACTTCTTTAAAAAATCGGGAAAACAAAAAAAACCTGCCCAGCGTCGCCTGTGTCATAAAGCAAAAAAAAGTTTTGGTAGGTAGGTAGGATTGAACCTGGAACCTTGACGTGAAGGTGAAAAAAATCCTGACATGTAACCCACTCACCCACCATGTCAGAGCAACAGACATGTTATTTAATTTAACTTAAATGCGCGATTTTAATGATATGAGGTCAAACATATCCTGCAGTCAGCTTTTGCTGCGAGGCTGTTTTTTTTGGTTTTCTTTCCCCAACTTTGGCTGTTTGTTTTCCCTATAAAAAAGGGGAGTATCCCAATGAATAGCAATTGTCTGATATAAGAGGGTTCCCCCCGCATTGATCAAACTTTATTGCTTTTCTGGACGTCCCTGCCACAAGTGCCGAAGAACTGCCGATACGGATTCAATTTCGCTTTTTTATACTGAAAAGCGAAACAAAGATTCGGCGATTGAAAAAAAAAATCTCGAAAATAGCATGTAAAAGTCGGACAAATTAAAGATAGAGGCGATTTCCGTCCGTAACTTATATATATTATGATTTAGACAGTATATAAAAAAGTTTTAAGAATGAGTGAGCATGCCAAGCACCCCGCTCCAAAAGCCTTTGCTGGACATACACACAAACACACATTTTGCCTTTTATATATATAGACTAGCGGAGGTACCCGGCATCGCCCAGGTGTTTCAAGGTGTCCTAAATCAAAAGGGAACACGGAGGAGAGGGGCGGGGTTAAAAAAGTTTTGGTAAGTAGGTAGGATCGACCCGAAGCCCTGAGGTGAAGTTGGAAAATAAAATGTGAAAAAAACATGACATGTTAACCGCTCGGCCAGCAAGAATGATATACTCAAAGACATTTGAATTTATTTAAGTAAGAAGAGAATTGACAGGTGTCCGCACTTAATGACGTTGTGGAAGTCGTAGAGTTAACATTTTGTGCAAGCGTTACAACGACGTAAGCAATAGCTATTCAGCAGTTAACATTTTCTGTGGGACAGTTTTTAATGAGGTCAATAACACGGTTTGTTTGTTTGGGGAAAAACAGCTTCCCTGTTTATTAGGGGAGTCTTGTCTTGAAATGAAAGCAAACGTCTGATATGATAAGCTGACATTGACCAAACGTTACATCGCTTTCTGGTGACCACTGGCCGTGGCCCAGGGATTTGAATTGAGTTTTGCTTTTTTATACCGAAACACGAAAGCAACGCGCAGCGATCGGAAAATGTGGAATATTTAACGTTTCAAAGTCAGGCAAATTAAATAGAAAGGCGACCCCTGTTATTAACTCGTAGATATTATCATTTAAACGTGATATAAAAAGTTTTAAGAATGAGCCCCCCTCCCCTAGAACCCCAAGAAAAACCCTTTTGTGAACATACACAAAAAGCGAACATACATACACACACACACACACACATACGTTTTGCCTTTTATATATATAGATACAAATATTTTTAAACATATATACATGTAAGATAAACATATAAAGTAATAACATTTTATCATCATACAATTAACAAATTTATGTTTTATACAAATATTTTTATACGTATATACATGTAAGATAAACATATAAAATAATAACATTTTATGATAATAAAATTAACAAATTTATATTTTATACAGATATTTTAAAACATATATACATGTAAGATAAACATATGAAGTAATAACATTTTATCATCATACAATTAACAAATTTATGTTTAATACAAATATTTTTCATACGTATATACATGTAAGATAAACATATAAAGTAATAACATTTTATCATCATACAATTAACAAATTTATGTTTAATACAAATATTTTTCATACGTATATACATGTAAGATAAACATATAAAGTAATAACATTTTATGATAATAAAATTAACAAATTTATATTTCATACAAATATTTGTATACGTAAGTTTATATGTAAGATAAGTTCTACTGCTCTCTGCCAGCATTGTTTATAAATAAAATATTTATTTAAAGTTTTTTCTTTGTTTAAATATAAGAGTAATTTAAACAGTTCATTCCATAAAGTTATACATTGTTTAGAGTAAAATACTTATTAAGTGAAGTAATTGGGCAAGACTGGAGTTTAGGTGGAAAAATAATCTCGAACCCTTTATCACATAAAAGGAACTAATTTCCCTAATCACCGGTCGGTACGTTACTATATCAATAATATATAAACAATATTGGTATTTCAGAAGTTGTTTTTGAAAACAACTTTTTTAAAAAAAATTTCTTTTTATATTGCTTTTAATTAAAATAAAAAAGGTTTTCGTATGTTACAATTATGAAAAGTTCAATTCATATTTAAATGTCTTATATGTTCCGTGTTTTTTTTTTGTTTTTTTTTTTTTTACACAATGAATACCTTTTTTAATAAAGGTACTAGTGCAGAGAGTGACCCGCGCTATTTTTTAAATCGTATTTCCAAGTTTAATTAAAGTTTTATGATATGTTTTTTATTCAATTGTAAGGTTGAAGTATAGAATATGTACAAAACACTCTCCCCTCCCCATATTAAGAATGGCTTTTTAAACATAACGTTATTATTTACGCCCGGATCGCTCTATGCACTAGTACATTAATGATAAACAATACATAAATAGAAATAATAAATTATTATTTCTCTATTTCAAATTTAAATTTATTAATTATAAAACCTTCGGTACTTATGTATTTTTGTTACCGTGCTAAAAAAAGGTGCTTAAGATATCGTGGAACGTTCTGTTTAAAATTAAAAAATGTTGTTTAAAATAAAGAAGTAAAAAAATGAGAGAAGAAAGATATTGTGAAAAAAAGATTGTGAAACGTTTTAAAATAAATAAGTAAAAACTTGGGCTTCTTTAAGTTGTTTTCAAAAACAACTTCTGAAATACCTATATTATTGACATAGTAACGTACGTACCGGTGATTAGGGAAATTAGTTCCTTTTATGTGATAAAGGGTTCGAGATTATTTTTCCACCTAAACTCCAGTCTTGCCAGTAATTGTTTGTTAGCATTAAGTTAACAAGATAAAAGAAAATGAAACTTGAACCAAGCATATTGCCGTAACCTTAGTGAAAAAAAACGGTGTTGTTTCTATTTGTGCCCCCGCGAGTTCTGTAAGAATTATGTCCCCTTCTTCCTGTTTTTTTCCTCTGAAGTAAACATCTTCCAAATATTCGGTAAACATAAACAAATTAAAGAGAATTCTCTAACGACATTACAGATAAGTGTAGACAGAATTCTCTCCGCGAAATCACAAAGTTTTACTTATACAACCAAATTTTTGGCAAAAATCCAAATGTCAGTTTGAATAATATTTTGTTAGGAATTTTAAAAAATACGTTTTTATTCACGTTTGTCATAAAGCATGGTAGTGGCACTGGGTTTGTATTACTGTACACATAGATTCGAAAAAGTTGTCAAAAAACAAATATAGAACAAATAAATGTTATCAAAGGCAAGATAAGTTACTTTTCTGCCAAGCTGGATATATTTTTTGTGTTTTTATTCAATTTAACATGTTTATTCAGCTCGAAAAACATACAGTGTTTACCGATGTATTCGAAAATCCAAGACGCCGTCTCTCACACCCTCTTTAACACCGTAAGTATGGAAAAAGGTGTTATAAATAATAAAAAAAAACTATACAAAATACTATTAAAACCCCGCCGAATATATGTCAACCCATGTCACGGTAACATATATTGAGCGAGTTTTTAACAGTATTTTATCCCGTTTTTTATTTATAACACCTTTTCCCACACTTACCGTGTTAAAGAGAGAATCGGCCGCCATCTTGAATTTTCCAATACATCGGTAAACACTGTATGGTTTTCGAGCTGAATAAACATGTTACATTGTATAAAAACACGAAAAATATATCAAGTTTGGTAGAAAAGTAACTTATCTTGCCTTTGATAACATTTATTTGTTATATATTTGTTTTTTGACGACTTTTTCGAATCTATGTGTACAGTAATACAAACCCAGTTTTTTTTAATGTAGAAAAAGAGTAAAAAAAAACTTACCTCTCACTACAGAAATTCAAATACGAAATAGTCAATATTTTTTTTTCCTTTGTGTTCAAAGCAGAAAATTTGTTTTGTTTGTTAGGATTTCTTTGGTAAATTAATACAACTTTTGTTTATGTGTTCAATTCATTAACAAATTAAATATATGAAAACATAAAAGAATCAAAAGTAAAATATAAAAAACACGATTTAAACGTGAAATTATATATAAAAAAAAATAAACTGCTAAAGAACAATAAGTTTAGATAATCGTAGGACGGTGTAATCATTATTTCGTTCCTCGTGTAAAAATGTCCGATCGTTAATCACCTATGCCGAATTGTTTTTCTGTAAGTTTTGATTATATTTGTCAATATCTAAGTTTTTTTGCGATTCATTTTGTAAAATTATTATTTTTAAATACAATTTATTAAAAATATAAAAAATATGAAGATATTCATTTTGTAAAATTATTTTTCTTTAAATACAATTTATTACAAAATAAAAAATATGAAGACATTACTTTTGTAAAATTATTTTTTTTGATACAATTTATTAAAAATTAAAAAATATGAAGACATTCATTTTGCAAAATTATTTTTTTAAATACAAATTATAAAAAAATAAAAAATATGAAGGTATTGATTTTGTAACATTATTTTTTAAAAATACAATTTATTAAAAATATAAAAATATGAAGATATTCATATTATAAAACTACTTTTTTGATACAATTTATTAAAAATTTAAAAATATGAAGATATTCATTTTGTAAAATTATTTTTTTGATAAAATTTATTAAACATTTAAAAATATGAAGATATTCATTTTATAAAATTATTATTTTTTAAATACAATTTATTAAAAATTAAAAAAATATGAAGATATTGATTTATACCATTATTTTTTTTAAATATAATTTATTAAAAATATAAAATAATATGAAGATATTCATTTTTAAAATTATTTTTTAACTACAATTTATTAAAAATATAAGATAATATGAAGATATTCATTTTGTAAAATTATGTTTTCAAATACAATTTATTAAAACTATAAAAATATGAAGATATCCATTTTGTAATATTATTTTTTCAATTACAATTTATTAAAAATATAAAACAATATGAAGATATTCATTTTGTAAAATTATTTTTTTTTTAATTTAATTTATTAAAAATATATAAAAATATGAAATTATTTATTTTGGATATAATTTTTTTAAAAATATAAATTATTATGAAGATATTCATCTTTTAAAATTATTTTTTTAAATACAATTTATTAAAAGATATTCATTTTGTAAAATTATTTTTTTAAATACAATATATTAAATATATAAAAATATTCATTTTGTAAAATTATTTTTTAAATACAATATTTTAAATATATAAAATATTCATTTTGTAAAATTATTTTTTAAATACAATTTATTAAAAATATAAACATATGAAGATATTCATTTTGTAAAATTATTTTATTTTAAATACAATTTATTTAAAAAATAAAAATATGAACATATTTATTTTGTAAAATTACTTTTTTAAATACTATTTATTAAAAATATAAAAAAATGAAGATGTTCATTTTGTAAAATTATTTTTTTTAAATTTAATTTATTGAAAATAAAAAAAATATGAAGATATTCATTTGGAAAATTTTTTTTAAAAATATAAACAAATATGAAGATATTCATTTTGTGAAATGATTTTTTTACTACAATTTATTAAAAATATAAGAATATGAAGATATTCATTTTGGCAAATTATTTTCTTTAAATACAATATATTAAAAATATAAAAATATGAAGATATTCATTTCGTAAAATTATTTTCTTTGATAAAATTTATTAAAAATATAAAATAATATGAAGATATTAATTTTGTAAAATTATTTTTTAAATACAATTCATTACAAAATAAACAATATGAAGATATTCATTTTGTAAAATTATTTTATAAAAAATATAAACAAATATGAAGATATTAATTTTGTAAAATTATTTTTGTTAATTTAATTTATTAAAAATATATAAAAAATATGAAGATATTAATTTGGAAAATTATTTTATTAAAAATATAAAAATATGAAGATATTCATTTTGTAAAATTATTTTTTAAAGTACAATATATTAAAAATATGAAAATATTCATTTTGTAAAATTATTTTTTTAAAATACAATTTATTAAAAAATAACAAATATGAAGATATTCGTTTTGTAACATTATTTTTTTTAAATGCAATTTATTAAAAATATAAACAAATATGAAGATATTCGTTTTGTAAAATTATATTTTAAAATACAATTATTAAAAATTTAAAAATATGAAGATAATCATTTTGTAAAATTATTTTTTAACTAAAATTTATTAAAAATATAAGAATAGGAAGATATTCATTTTGTAAAAATATTTTTCTTTAAATACAATATATTAAAAATATGAAATAATATGAAGATATTCATTTTGTAAAAAATTTTTTTAAATACTATTTATTACAGAATAAAAGATATGAAGATATTCATTTAGAAAATTATTTTTAAATACAATTTTTTAAAAAATAGAAAAATATGAAAATATGGATTTTGTACCATTATTTTTTAAAAAAACAATTTATTAAAAAAAATGGTAAGATATTGATTTTTTACCTTTTTTTTAAAACTACAATTTATTAAAAATATAAAAATATGAAAATATTCATTTTGTAACATTATTTTTTTAAAATAACTTATTAAAAATATAAAATAATATTAAGATAATCATTTTGTAAAATTATTTTTTCAAATACAATTTATTAAAAATATGAAAAATATGAAGATATTCATTTTTGAAAAATTTTTTTTTTGATACAATGTATTAAAATATAAAAAATATGAAGATATTCGCTTTGTAAAATTATTATTTTAAATACAATTTATTAAAAATATAAAAAATATGAAGAGATTCATTTTGTCACATTATTTTTTTCAAATACAATTTATTAAAAATATAATATTATGCAGATATTCATTTTGTAAAATTATTTTTTTGGATAAAATTTATTAAAAATATAAAAATATGAAGATACTTTTTTTTAATTATTTTTTTAAATACAATATATCAAAAATATAAAAAAAGGTGAGGATGTTCATTTTGTAAAATTATTTTTTTAAATACGATTTATTAAAAATATAAAAATATGAAGATATTCATTTTGTAAAATTATTTTTTAAATACAATTCATGAAAAAATATGAAAATATGAAGATATTCTTTTGTAAAATTATTTTTTAAAATACAATTTATCAAAAAAGAAAAAAAATGAAGCTATTCATTTTTTAAAATTATTTTTTAAATACAATTTATTAAAAATATTAAAAAATATGAAGATATTAATTTTGTAAATTTTTTTTTAAAATACAATTTATTAAAAATATAAAAATATGAAGATATTAATTTTGTAAATTTTTTTTTTAAATACAAGTTATTGAAAATATTAAAATATGAAGATATTTATTTTGTAAAATTATTTTATTTTAAAAACAAGTTATTGAAAATATAAAAATATGAACATATTCATTTTGTAAAATTATTTTTTTGGATAAAATTTATTAAAAATATAAAAAATATGAAGATATTCATTTTGTAAAATTATTATTTTTTAAAAACAATTTATTAGAAATATAAAAAATTATGAAGATATTCATTTTCTAAAATTATTTTTTAAATACAATTTATAAAAATTATTAGAAAAATACGAAGATATTCATTGTGTAAAATTATTTTTTTAAGTAAATTTATTAAAAATATAAAAATATGAAGATACTCATTTTGTAAAATTTTTTTTTTTCAATTCAATTTCTTAAAAATATAAAAAAAATATGAAGATATTCATTTTGTAAAATAAATTAGATCAAGTAAAGAATAGATACCCTGTAGCAGACGATGCAGCCTGGCGGTGACAAGCGCACATTTCAACTAACACCGGTGATTCGACCTTGACATTGGCACATAGGCACAAGGCGTCGGTTGTTTGTAAATACGACAAATAGCAAACATGCTCGAATATTCGCCAGCAATTTCTTTTTTAATATATTTACAAAACTTTTAAAGATTTAAAAGAAAAAGTATATATTTACAAAACATTTTTTAAAAGTAAGTAATAAAATGAACGTATTAAAAGATATTTAAATAAATGGGTGTCTTTCTGTTTCGGATTTTTTTTCGACCAAGAATGATTTTTATGTACCGTGTTGGGGGGGGGGTTCTGTGTGCGTTTTTAAGACAATTCAATATTTATTTAATTATTCTTTAAAACATTAACTTCAGCGACAATTAATATATTTTTAAAATAATATTTTTAAATATTAAATTTTGACGAATATTCGCGAGCAAGATTTTTTTTTTTTAAATAAAAGATATTTCTATAAATGGGTGTCTTTCTGAGTGCGTTTTTAATATATTTACAGAACTTTTTAATTACTGTTTTATTCTTTTTATCAAACAAAAATAGAACTTTTATAATGACATATATATTATGGACTGTTTTTCAAACATCGAAATTTTAAATTTAAAGTTAGTTTAATTTAAATAAAATAAAATAAAATAAAAAAAGACCAGGTGTTTTTTTTTCAATTAAATTATAAACTTTATTTGAACTTTCAACAAACTTTTACAGACACAAAAAATAGACATTATAGATATTTTATAATATTTTTTTAAAAATATATTTAACGAAAAAAAAATTTTTTTATCATTTCATTGTGGGATAAAATTTCAAAGTAATAAATGGCGAAAAAAAAAAAAGATCTCGAAAGGAAAAAACATCTCGTCTTTTTTTTTTTTTTTTTTTAAATAAGACTTTAATTTTAAAATTTCGATGTTTGAAAAACAGTCCATAATATATATTTCATTATAAAAGTTGTATTTTTGTTTGATAAAAAGAATAAAACAGTAAATACCCCCCCCCAAAAAAACCCAGTCCATTAAGTTCAAATAAAGACTGTTAAAACACATATATAAGGTTCATTCTATACGATTTGGGCCATTTTTTTTTTTTTTACGTTTTTAATACAATTCAATTTTTTTTTAAAGTGCGATGTAATGTCGGTGGTCAGTGATTTTTTAAATTTCGATTGTTTATACTTGTGATTTTATTATGCATAAAAATTGCCTCGGCCTAGAAGGATTTTCCCTAGGCCGAGGCAATTTTTATGCATAATAAAATCACAAGTATAAACAATCGAAATTTAAAAAATATATTATTTTATTCACATATCTTTTTATAACTTTTATTTTTATAAAGATGAAATGTAGTATCACAAGATAGAAATCTTTTTATATTTTTTATTTTTATTTAAAAAAAAAAAACGCACTCAGAAAGACACCCATTTATTTAAATATCTTTTATTTAAAAAAAAATCTTGCTCGCGAATATTCGTCAAAATTTAATATTTGAAAATATTATTTTCAAAATATATTAATTGTCGCTGAAGTTAACGTTTTAAAGAATAATTAAATAAATATTGAATTGTCTTAAAAACGAACGCAGAACTCCCCCCCCCCATAAAAAACACGGTACATAAAAATCAATCTTGGTCGCAAAAATCCGAAACAGAAAGAGACACCCATTATTTAAATATCTTTTATTTACATACGTTCGTTTTGTTACTTACTTAAGAAAATGTTTTGTAAATATATACTTTTTCTTTTAAATCTTCAAAAGTTTTGTAAATATATTTTTTAAAAAATTGCCGGCGAATATTCGAGCATGTTTGCTAGTTGACATGTTTACAAACAACCGACGTCATGTGCTTGTGTCAATGTCAAGGTCGAATCACCGGTATTCGTCGAAATGTGCGCCGGGCATCGCCAGGCGTCGTCGTCTGCTACAGGGTATCTATTCTTTACTTGGTCCGAAAATTAAAAAAATAATTTTTTAAAGTCGAATTAGTGTTTCAACATTTGAACAACGCTCACGCTCAGCTGACACCGATGATTGCCGGTCTCGCCCGATCCATGCTTGATGGGAAATCACAAGAATTCGGGTCAAATTATGCAAGAGTACCAGAATGTCATTTAATTGACTATCGAAAATAACGTAAGGTGGACGTTGACGATCCTGCCACTTTTCAAAAAAAAAAAAAAAAAAAATCGCTAAAAAACATGGCGGACGACCTACACACATGACACTGAAAGTAATTAACGCTTCCTCTGATACGTGACCGGAAGTTAGGGACATATGTAGGTACGTGAAAGAAAAATTCAAAGTTAACATATCTCAAAATGGAACAGCTCAGCAGAAAGAGTATGCAGAGACCATTCTAATGATACTTGAACCACCTCTGTAGGACAAATAATAAGAAAGTTACAGCAATTCTAAAGCTGAAATTTGAGTCTAATTTTTGACAATAGAATCAATGGATTTCCTTAACAAAGTTGTGACCGATATCAAGATTTTTCACAGTTATTTTGTCATAACTTTCTTATTTCTTGTCCGATTTCAAAAAGACAAATATCACTGGAGAGCTTATTGAATGGAGAACAAGAAAAATATATTTTGAAAGTTTATTAATGAATTATTTACAAGATTAAGAGGTAAAGGGGGATGCTGGGGCGGAAGATGTAGTCAATTACTAAGGCAATATTACATCCCCGCATATGAAGTCTGCTGCTAATTCTGATTTTTTTTATGTCAAAATAAACTGCAGAAGCACCGTTTTTTTTAATTTCTCATCATACAAACACCAATAAATATAATTTTTTTTTTTTACATTTCTCATGAACTTTTAGCATATAAATTAAAATTTCGGGTTCGTATTACTACTGTACACATAGATTCGAAAAAGTTGCCAAAAAAACAAATATATAACAAATAAATGTTATCAAAGGCAAGATAAGTTACTTTTCTACCTAACTGGATATATTTTTCGTGTTTTTATTCAGCTCGAATACAGTGTTTATCGATGTATTGGAAAATTCAAAATGGCGTCCGACACTCTCTTTAACACGGTAAGTTCAAGAAAAGATGTTATAAATAATAAACTAGACAAAATACTGTTAGAAATTCGCTCATTATATGTTACCGTGACATAAGTTGGCATATATTCGGTGTTTTTTTAGTAGTATTTTGTCTAGTTTATTATTTATAACACCTTTTCCCAAACTTACCATGTTTAAGAGAGTGGCCGCCATTTTGAATTTTCCAATACAACGGTAAGCACTGCATGTTTTTCGAGCTGAATAAACATGTTATATTGAATAAAAACAAAAAATGTATCCAGTTTGGTAGAAAAGTAACTTATCTTGCCTTTGATAATATTTATTTATTATATATTTGTTTTTTGACAACTTTTTCGAATGTGTACAGTAATACAAACCCTAAATTTCTTTTAAATTATTAAAACTTTTAGAATTTAAAGTTTGCAAAATGTGCATAATAAAAAATATATTCATGAAAGTTTTATTTTTTAATTTTAAAAATAACTCTTGTATTTTTTTTAATTGTAAATTTGTTTATTAGTTTATCATAGAAAAAAAAGCAAAGTAACAAAATGGAAGAAAAAAAAAAGCAGCTCGATAAAATGATAAAATATTCTGCCGGGGAGAAATGTTTTGGTTTAAAGAAAGTAAAATAATTTAAATCCTAAATCCTAAAAGTTCATTATGCTGAAATAAATTTTAATAATTTAAAAGAATTTTTTTAGCCAGCCGTAGTTTAGCGTCATTGCAGTTGTTGGAAAATATTTGTAAACAAAGTGCGTAGGTTAACGATATGGCGTTAGTGAAATTTTGAAAATTTTCGTAACGGCTTCACATTTTAGGTAAACTTAAAACCAATGAAGGTAAAGTCATATAGGCTTCATATTTCGCACAAATAAGGTTTAATATCTATATTAACGAATATATATAGTTTCAAAACTATTACAACTTACCTTCAGGTCTAATAATGATGATTTAAATGACACAAAACTTCACTTCAAAATTTTTTACACTTCTACTGAACGTATGGAAATAATTCAAATACCAGCATGTAGCGAAACATGTGTGCTACCTCATCAGTATCCCTGCGGTGTAGTTAACCCCCCCGATATAGGTGGTAAAGGCAAATTTATGACACATACCTCAGTGCACAGAATTACGGCTTACTCAAGTTACCAATGCCACTTAACCCTCGCAAAAGCCTTGGCATTTTCACATACCTAACATATGTGTATTTGTGATATATGAATGATGGAAAATAATTGGTTTTGTTTTTTGAAAAAAAAAGAAAAAATTTTTTTCATTAAATTGTTAGGTGAAAGAATGGTTAATACTTAGTGCAGTTTCGCCAATGCGATAAATACGAACTTAAATTGTTAGGTGAAAGAATGGTTCGTACACTCGTGCCAAAACTACACAAGTAGCAAAAAGTGTTATGTTTTTGTTCTAATTTGTCATATTTAAGAAAGGACCATTAAAAATGTTTTGGTAACAATTCGTTCATTCATTCACGTATATAAAATCAAAACAAATACACATATGCCTCTAACTTCTGGTCACGTGTCACAGGGAGCGTTAATTACTTTCAGTGTCATGCTTGTGGGTCGTCCGCCATGTTTTTTTTTTTTTTTAGCGATTTTTGAAAAGTGGCAGGATTGCCAACCTCCGCCAATAACTGTAATTCGAAAAAGGTTCCATTTAAATTATTTGTTCAAAAAAAAGAAAAAAAAAAGAAATGGGAAAACAACAATTTTTTCTGCTTTTCTTAGAAAATTGTTTTATTAAAATTTTATTTTCTCAGATTTTAAAATGTTTTTGCATTTATATTTTAATACATTTTTTTTTATACAATAAATGTTTTGGTTTTCAAATATGTTTTTGTTCGGAAAAAAAAAAATCAAGTAAACTATTTACTCTTATATTTATACTAGTCTGGGTGCCCAGTTGCCCGAGTGTTTGTAGGTGTTGTTCAGAGTGGACAGTTTAACAGGTCGTTCCCCCCCGCTCTTCACTGGGGAGGGAGCTGAGGTGTGTGAAAATAGAGACCTTGAAGCAAACCATGCAAGCAAAGATATTCACTTTCCATTATTCTGCGATCGACACCTGGAAAGTGAATAAAACCAATCATCGTCTTGGAGTCAATGTGTTTCGTCCAAACAGGTTCCCCTCCAAGAACAAAATGAATTCCAGGTGGACAAGATCAACGAGGCATGAAGTTAAGTTATGCCCAAAATACATGTATCACACTGATGTAATGGATCATCCCGTCATAGATGAAATGAACTAGGGATATATTGACCCTCTCACGTGACTGAGGCAGAAGGAAAAAAGACAAGAAGAGAATAAGAAAATACGTCGAGTAACTCTTATGTCACATGTATTCCCTTGTAAATAGACCCCTTTGTCTTTCACCCATAACCCCGTGTTTCTTGCTGTATTCTTATTTAAGGATATAACACACACACACACACACACACACACACACACACACACACACACACACATATACCTGCATATGAACAATTAGATATGAATATATCATAGACAGCAACAACATAAGCTAGGGTTCAAACAGTGAAGAATCACCAACGAAAGACATTTAGTGACACGTATACACATCAGGATTAACCCTTCGTTTCAAATACGCATATAAACATTTAGACGATTATACAACATACACTGTTTTGGTGCCTTTTTGGTACACGAGAATATAACAGAGCTTCTGTAATGTACTTTTTCGGTAGGATGGACCGCCACAATTTGTTCTTTCTAAAAAGATTTTACTTACAGTTTTTGGTCTGCTTATCCGGTTCTAATATTTTTTTTTTTTATAGTTCAGGAAATTGGGTTTTATCCGGTTAATTTTATAAAAGTTAATTAACAGAGCTGTTATTTTATTTTTCATTTGGGGTTACCGCTTGAAAAAAATTATTCCTCGAATCCTCATATTGCCAGTGTCATGGGAACACTGGTTCATTAAATTACTTTTCCTTTTATGAGTTTTCGAATCCTCTGTCGCCAGAATTATAAGAACACTGGTTTGTTGCTGTTGGACTGGTAAGGCATTAAGGTTTCAGTGTGACTCGAAATTTTATGTTGGCAGTGTTATGGCTCTGAATTAGCCACAATAAAAACAGAACACCAGTGTAAGTGTATTAATAAAAAAACAAACGGGTTATGAATTAACAGAGTGCTTTGCATTACACAGAGCATGTGAGGTTAACTCTGGAACTAAAGCCATTACTGAGATCGTTAAGAGTTCCAGTATATGATGAGGATGGTTAAGTCAATTAAGAGGGCGGTTTCCCCCATAATATTACATTAAGATGAATAACTGAACAAAAAATTATAGCATTGGTTTATATGAACACTTAATAAACTAACAAAATTATTATTTATTAAGAATTATTAAATTAAAATGAATGTTAGTACATATCGTCACTTTTTTCCTGTATGTGAGTGCATACACATATTAATACTATACATGATCGCAACAACTTGGCCTTCAGGATAAGATCACAGTGTAGTATCTGTTCTTCAGATGCTCCACTTCAATTTCTTGTTCTCTGTCAGTGGAGGAGAAATCCTTCACGACTGAATTTTTATTTTTGTTCCTTTTCTCCACGTTAAAAAACGACCCTGGTGTCTAACTCTGTCCCGTGGGGAGGCATTGTAAATAGGAACAAATAATGTATGCAAGACAGTTTTTGTTCCTCACTTTCTCGGTGTTTGAAAGCTGCAAGAGGTATATCTTCATCAAAAAGAAAACCAAGTTATATTTCCATATTGCTTTTTTGTTTTCGTGTTTTTGCACCCAATTCTTTTTACGTGTAACATTGTTTTTAGATTCACAAAGTCAAAATCTCCATCCAAGCTTGCTGGTTAACCCACAGCCTG
This sequence comes from Euprymna scolopes, assembly GCF_053919585.1. Lineage (NCBI taxonomy): Eukaryota > Metazoa > Mollusca > Cephalopoda > Sepiida > Sepiolidae > Euprymna > Euprymna scolopes. The sequence continues at coordinate 123,899,044 of NC_136500.1, read as the reverse complement.
ATTCTGTCAACTCTGAATGCCTATTAGGTGAATATATGATAACTCGTTTCTTTGTTCATTCTCTTACACACCAGGTTATAACCAAACTGTTATATTTTATTTTGTAACATTCTTCTCCATCGCCGCTGTCCGGGAGTCACAAAATGAAACAATGTTTGGTAGCGAGACAGTCTATTCATCCGTATTGTTTAATAGCGTAGTGTCTTACTCGTTTTTGCTATAGAATGATATGAGTTTCTTTAGTTGAATTTTTGTGATACTAGAATCAATAATAATTAATAAATGCGAATTCATTTAATTTGACTTGAAAACAAGAATATTCAAAAACAATTTGTTCTTACAGGTATTTTGTCGTTTTTTTAAATGATTTTATACTTTTTTAGGGGGTGGAGTTAATGCTTTTCGGGCACTCCCTAATAAAATAAATATTTCAACACAAGCTACTGAATAAACGAACAAACGACTTCGTAAAACTTGCAAGGAAAAGGTTTATTGAAGTAAGGCAAGATGCCATTTAGATATAGCTGGGATAGAACTCGCCTGCCTTTGCCCGGTAGTTATTCCCAAGTGGGGACCGTCGATACCGATGTAGGCAGAGAGAGAGAGAGAGAGAGAGAGAGAGAGAGAGAGAGAGACAGAGAGAGAGAGAGAGGAAATAGGCCCGCTCTCTTTGACGTCTCGCTGGAAAAGGGAAGAGTTTTTCTTGTCAGGGGCGGAAGCAGCTATAGTTCCTTAAGGGGGTAAGGAAGATCCCTGCGCTATGCCTATGATTGGTCAGTATGTGCCATATCGCACAGTCAGGGGAGGCACTGACGCATAAGAAAAGAGTTCTATTTGTTTCTGCTACACTTTCTTATATTGCATTATATCCTTCCCTCTCTATTATGAGAATATTAATTAAGAATAGTTTTGTCAATCGTGAATCCTTTCAAGCATGTTCTATGTAATACTGTTTAGCTTGAAGTTCTCCTATGAATAAATAAGAATTCTTAGAATAAAACTATACACATATTTTGCAAGGATATGCCGTTTACTAATTGTGTGATCTTTTCATGTATCAGTAAACTTGATATATTGTGTAAGAATGACTTTCCATTTCAAGTGTGTTCTATGTAATACTTTACTATTATTGAACTTCTTATATTAATAAATGCAAATTCATTTAATTTGACTTGGAAACACAAGAATATTCAAACACTTCAGAATAATGTTGCTTTTCCTTTTGTTTTTATTATTTTACTTTGATTTAAAAGATCAAATGGATTCATCCTGGAGCTGACGCTTGATTTCATTATGATCTGAATTTATATTCGAGGTTTAAGAATAGAGCACGTTTCCTTTAAGGCTGCTACCTGTATTTCATTACAGCTCAGTCTACCAAGGATTGCTTTTATTTCTGAAGATTATTTTTTATTAGGTCAGTTTCTCCTATCACAACCGGTATAATGTTTATTTCTTTCAGAGACCATGTCGTTTTTAGATCATTTTTAGGTCCTGATATTTTGTTATCTTTTCCCATTCAGCTCTTTTAAGGCATTTGGGACTGTGACAGTTCTTTCAGGAGTCTTCCATATTACAGGTTGGATGCAATAGTTGCAAGAACAGAGATGAGTGCAAAGTAGCGCTCCTGTAAGCATTAGGGGCTGTACTCCAGATTTTCTGTAGGTGTGGTCTCCATTAAGATATCTCCAAGATTGGTGTGGTCGCAAGGCAGCAAAGGCTTAGTTTCAGAGATTTCATTCTATAGATGATTGTCTTCCATGGCTGACAGCGCCACCTGCCGGCTTTTTAATCTAGGTTATCTCCCTGTATCCATTATGTTTTGATCCTGGATCATGTAGTCAAGTCCATCTCGTGAGAGATATGTCTGAAAGATCTTGCACAATATTTTTTAAGCATAGACACATTGGATCAGCCAAAAGAATATAACATTATGTGTTTTGCTAAATTTTTATATAAACAGATGCATTTATTACATATGATAGTGATAGATCCAAGTGCGACACACTCTAATATAAATTTAATAATTAAAAACATTAAGGCAGAAACGAGTGGAGCACACTCTCATATGCGTTTCGGTAATCATTCAAAACAATGCTTAAATTTCTTAGATATTTTTGTTCTAACCATTATGCTAGTTCGTATATTTCGCTAGATTTCTATTTAATTCCATGTTAATTTGAACATCACAAATCTGAACTGACATAATGATTGTAGTAGTCCATGAAAAGATTATGATTTTTTTTCAAGTCATGAGAAGAGTATTGACGAAGTTAAAAAGGTATCCTTTGTCTCTTCATTCTATGACTTTTGCTTCATCTCGTACCATTCAGGGCATGAGGCTGGGATAACTAAACAATAACGAACATCCTATCCTCTACATATTCATAACAACCTTATTGAACTCAAATATAAGCAGCTGGAAATTCTACTGACAATGTCAATTCCTAAAAAAATGTACTTTCTTAACACGAGTAGTCAGTTTGTGTAAAGTCGAACAGAATGAAGGAAGAAAGCGACCACGTGTCTGCGCATGTTGTCTTACCTGCTGGGAGGATCACAGGGAGGGCAGAAATTAAAAATGGCGGCTGTGGTTTTTGTAAGATTATTGAGCGATGACGTCAGGCCTCACGTGACTGTTTTTCTGGCCGCCGATTGGCTGATGATGAACGCTTGGACAATAAAAGGAGTATGTTCAGAAGATTGAAGACAGTGTGTATCAACTGCATCAGTGTGATTAGAAGTTCAACATGTTAATCAACTGCCGTAGTTGTGAAACGAAATCACCCAACTTTTTCACTAACAGAAAATAGTATTATGCTTTTACTATCCAAATCCACTACCATGTATGCCCTTGTAATACTGCCTTTAAACCTCATATACATGTATATATACACACATACATTATATATATATATTCACATAAAACCTGTGTGTCTTTTTTGTACTTCAATATGTTTTTAAATTATGAAATGCAGAGAAGTGAAATTTGGAAGTGAACACTGGAAAAGCATAACAAACTGCTTATTTCCCTGATTTTGTGGAATTTGATTAAATATTTTGAACGTTATGCTGTTTTCTATTTTCTGGTAATTTTAAGTGTGTATCTGTTGTGTCTGTATCAATAACAACACGAATGCAGAAAGTAAAGGTAAAACAAATATATTAAGACGAAAAGATAATACATATTTACAAAGGTGCAGTTTTACTGTAGTTGGAAGATTGTCCAGCAGAAGGCGTGTTAAAGTCTCATGCGTCTTGCCTATCCGGCATTCAAACACAGCTCTCCGGTCTTGCTGACTTGATACCTTTATCTATATCTTGTTCACCCACGTATGCTAATTAGTGGGCGTCTCCACAACAGTATCACTTTATTGCAAGTGTTTAAAAATGTATATTTTTGGTAATAAAACAATATTCTTACTTCATATTTATTTTGATATAAAACATTGAAACACAAAACAAGAACGAATTTCACATTATTTTGTTTTAGGAAATCCTTATATATCAACAAATTTTCAATACTTCAAAACTGATGATGCGAGTCGGTGGATTTGAAAGGATGTGATGCTATAGGAAACTTTCAAAATCTTCCTAGGAGGTTCATCATTTGAAGAAAATTGAACACCTTCTTCATAAACTTCATATTTATTATTGACCAAAATTGCTCAATTGGGTTTATATCTGGAGAACAAGGTGGCCATGTCATTAAATTTTCTCCACTAATGCCTAATGACTTAAGGTAGGTTGTTGGATCCTTGGCTGAGTGGGATGGCGCATTGTCGTGCAAAAAAAAAATCAATTTGCAGTGACGTGTCAACAGAAGATCATAAAACCATGGTAACAAATGCTCATTTGATAATAAAATATAAGACTGGTTTGTCAGTTTGACACATTCATGCACTCGATATTTTCTAATTATTTCATTGCAGAATATTCTAGCCCCAAAATGACACCTCCACCTTCCTGTTGACGACAGAATTTATGGGTAGTCAGAAATCCAAGAGGATTCCAAACATTGGCCCATCAATGGTTGCTCTGGCTTCATCGGTGAAAAGAACATTTTCAAAACTGGTTTTCGTGTATTTCTGAGCCCAAGCCAAATGTTTTTCCTTATGAGTTTCGTTTAAAATAGGTCTGGCTATGGGCTTAATATTTCTTGGAATTTCGGTTAAGACATTGCAGCATGTCTTTCTGGACAAGGTATTCCAGCCTTGTCAAATATAGCAGCACTGTTGCTGTCCGGCTACGTGATAAGTTGATGGTGAGTTTTTCTAATATCACAAGCAGAAACTGACTTTCTTGTGTTTTTGTCCTTCCTTGGTTTGATGTTTGGATTTTCAATGAATGAGGACAACGTTCTTCAATCTCTTCATATTCCTTAGGAAGATCTCCGAGAGATAAACCTTCTGCAAAGCCCGAATCAAAACGTTCCTTTTCACCAGATGTAAATCGACCTTTTCCAGGCATTTTGGAAGACCTGCAATACAGTGATACAGACTTACCAGAAAATAGAAAAATTAGCATAATTTTCAACATATTTGTTCCAATTCCACAAAAATCAGGGAAATAAGGTAATGGCGTTTTCTTTTATCTTTGTCATAAAACATTTTTCTGATTGATGTTATCATTGGTGTTAATGTTCCCAAATATTTGACAATCTCTCAAGTTGCATCTCTCCACGGATCTTCCAATCGAGATATTTAATAATTTGTTTAGACATATAGTTGAAAAATCATCTGCCAATAAGATTGGGCATCCATATATTAGTTGTGAATTTTCATATGTTTTACTAAATGTGATTTTTGAGAGCAAGAATATTCACACTTTTGACAAGAATATGGTTTTTCCCCAGTATGCGTTCTCATATGTTTCACTAACGTTGATTTTTCAGAACAAGTATATTCACAGATTTCACAAGAATGTGGCTTTTCCTTAGTATGAGTTTTCATATGTCTCACTACATTTGATTTTCGAGAACAAGAATATTCACACAGTGGACAGGAATGTGGCTTTTCTCCAGTGTGCGTTCTCATATGTTGCACTAATGTTGATTTTTCAGAACAAGAATATTCACACAGTGGACAGGAATGTGGCTTTTCTCCGGTATGAGTTCTCATATGACTCACTAAATTTGATTTTGCAGAACAAGAATATCCACACACTGGACAAGAATATGGCTTTTCCCCAGTGTGAATTCTCATATGAGTCACTAACGTTGATTTTACAGAACAAGAAAATTCACACAGTGGACAGAAATGTGGCTTTTCTCCAGTGTGTGTTCTCATATGTTTCACTAACGTTGATTTTATAGAACAAGAGTATTCACAAATTTCACAAGAATGCGGCTTTTCACCAGTGTGAGTTCTCATGTGTGTCACTAAGTCTGACTTTCGAGAACAAGAATATCCACACACTTCACAAGAATGTGGCTTTTCCCCAGTGTGAGTTTTCATATGTCTCATTAAGTCTGATTTTTTAAAAAAAGAAGTATCACAAACTTGACAAGTATGCGGCTTTTCTCCAGTATGACTTCTTATATGTCTCACTAACGTTGATTTTTCAGAATAAGAAAATCCACAAACTTCACAAGAATGTGGCTTTTCCCCAGTATGCGTTCTCATATGTGTCACTAAGTCTGACTTTCGAGAACAAGAATATCCACACACTTCACAAGAATGTGGCTTTTCCCCAGTGTGAGTTCTCATATGTCTTATTAAGTCTGATTTTTGAAAAAAAGAATAATCACAAACTTGACAAGTATGCGGCTTTTCTCCAGTATGACTTCTTATATGTCTCACTAACGTTGATTTTTCAGAAGAAGAATACCCACAAACTTCACAAGAATGTGGCTTTTCCCCAGTGTGAATTCTCATATGTGTGATTAACTTTGACATTGCAACACAAGAATATCCACAAACTTCACAAGAATATGGCTTTTCCCCAGTGTGAGTTCTCATATGTGTGACAAATTTTGATATTGCAAAACAAGAAAACCCACAAACTTTACAAATACATGGCTTTTCCCCAGTGTGAGTTCTAATATGGCCTACTAAATTTGATTTTTTAGAACAAGAATATCCACACACTTGACAAGAGTATGGCTTTTCCCCAGTGTGAATTCTTATATGTGTCACTAGTGTTGATTTTTTAAAACAAGAATATCCACACACTTCACAAGAATATGGCTTTTCCCCAGTGTTAGTCTTCATATTGGTCACTAAAGTTTATTTATGAAAACAAGAATATCCACACACTTTACAAAAATGTGGCTTTTTTTCCGGTGTGAATTCCTACATATTTACTCAATTGTACCTGGCAAAATGATTATATCCACAACACACGTTCTTTTAATTTCAATCATCTTATTCATTTGTTCAGGCTGAAGATGCGGCACTATACAGATGACAAACATCCACATACTACTTTATATATTTCAATCGAGATATCTTTTTAAAATGCTATTTCAAATTTAGAGTTTATAAAGTGTTACTTTTCTACAATATATTTTTATATCTGGTATTAAAAAGATATTCAAGAAGATATGTCACATACTTTTCTGATTCTTTATATTTGAACATTACACACATTTTCACAAACATTTATATTACCTTCAAGTCGTGTTATGTTTCCACCACTGTTTATCAAAATTCATTAAATAGTATTATCCAGTATAATAAATTTTCTCACAGATGTCGCCGTAGTGTTCCAAATAAGGTAATAACTGTTTACAACTTAATGTTTAGAAATCATGATCCTCCATTAAAATTGAAATAGGGTTCAATCAGGAACGTCTGTAAAAAATAATGAAGTTCAACATTTTTAGTATTTATATTCACATATTTGTATTTTGTTTATTGTTGCCAATATTATTAGATTGAACACACAACATCTAGATTTATTTCATCTAAAAAAATTAATATAAAACACATCGCAAAAATGACCAGATTTTGTTTATTTATTATCAATATTATTAGATTGAACACACATGTAGCTTTATTTAACCTAGAAAATCATATACGACACATCACAAAAATGACCAGATATTTTCTAACTTGACACAGAATAAATCGATACAAGTGTTGCTTAAGTTATTATCTAGTTGAAATAATATTTAGTGTTTTGGTATGATTTTCATCATAGTGAGAAGAGATATATTTATATATACAATACTACAATATATATAAATGTATCTTAATGTAACAACTAAAGTAAATTACAATATGTCCATCCAAAAAGTATTTATTGCATACAGTTTTGCTTTCTTCAATCACGTACGTATAACTGATATATAAATATGAAAAATTATCAAAAATATTGAAACATTTTCTTAATATTTGGTTGTTTTGTACCAAAAATGAAAATAATTTGGTTGAAAAAACTACAGTGATATTCTATATATTTCTATTTTTGTTCATTCATACGTTTTTTTTACTAATATTTGTCAATCCTATTATTATCGATCTTGCTATCTATCTATTTAGATATATGTGTATCTATCAATCTATATGTTTCTATATTTATTCATTCATATGTTTTTTTCTTATATTTGTCAATCCTATTATTCCATCTAAATATTGGTATGAAAATATTTTTAGTTTACAAATTGTCAAATACATTAGCAAATAATTTCAGAACATTAGAAAGATTTCTTGAAAGAATGTGGGTTAACTCAACCCTGCTAGAAAATTACTTTGGTCTTGAACTATCCTGGACGTCTACATTTGCATATGCATTGTGTGGGGTATATGGTTAGAAAGAAAAAAAAACAAAAAACAAACATACCAGGCGTATTTGCATCGCTCTTTGGGAAAGAAGAAAGAAAGAAAGGCTAGCTCATTTATATACTACAATATATATATATATATATATATATATATATATATATATATATATATATATACATGTATCTTAATGAAAGTAAATTACCATATGTCCATCCAAAAAGGAATTTATTGCATACACGTTTTTGTTTTCTTCAATCACGTACGTATAACTGATATATAAATATGCAAAATTGTCAAAAATATTGAAACATTTTCTTAATGTTTGTTTGTTTTGCACCCCTCCCCCAAACAAATACTAATTTGGTTGAAAAAGCTACAGTGATATTCTATATATTTCTATTTTATATATAGTAATTGTACCCCCTTGACATACATACTGCGAATTAACCTGAAAATCAGCAAAATCCCACACCTTCACTGTTGATGTCCATATATATACCAAAAAAACTTTTACTCTAATAGTTCTTTTCCTCGGTCTGATAGACTCTGGAATTCCCTTCCTGTTTTCTGCTTCTCTGACTGTACTGAAATGCAGTAGTTTAAATGTAATGTGAAAAGACATCTCGTTACTTTCCTGTTAGTAATAATCCCAAATAATAGTCCCTTACATCCAGGTGGTAATACGATAAAATAGCGAAAATGTCTTGAATGTTTTATCTTTAAATATATGTTCATTCTGCAGTGTAAATATGCAAAATTATCAAAAATATTTAATCATTTTCTTAATGTTTGTGTTGTTTTGTACCCAAAAAATTCTAATTTAGTTAAAAAAGCTACAGTGATATTCTATATCTATTTTATTTATTCATATGTTTTTCTTATATTTGTCAATCCTATTATTCCATCTACATGTGTTTGAGGGAATATAACCACTCACCTCTAGTTCATCAGAACATAAAAATTATTTGTAACTACAATCGTTTAACTTATAAGTCTGTTAATGTTTCATGTGTCTTTAAATATTGGTATGAACAAATTTTTAGTTTACTAATTGTCAAATATGTTAGCAAATAATTTCAGTACATTAGAAAGACTTGTTGAAAGAATGTGGGTTTTCGCAAACTTGCTACAAAATTACTTTGGACTGAATGAGGGTTTTCTCAAATTACTTTAATTCTCCTGGACGTCTACATTTGCATATGCATTGATTATGGTTGCAACATATAACATTGATTAATTAAATAATTGTTTATATAGAAATCACTAGAGACTCTGTACAAAGGCACTTGATATTAAAAGTATTAACAAGAACTAAATATGATAGAACACAAACTATTTACATTCATCTGAAAGAGAAATAGTAAGAATTGCCTGTTTAGAGATGATGATGCATTATACAAAGATAACTGAACAGCGAATAGAGGAATACCAGAAGGTCAATGAACACAAAGGCAACATATACTTATTTATTTTTAATCTGGAAAAGATTAAAGTTATATGTAAGAAAAACAGTAGGAATTGTCTATTGTTGTGAGATAATTGTTAAAAATACAGCAAGTCTAAATGAAAGGGGATTGATTGTATATAAAAAAGAGGGAGAGTTGTTGATGTATGATAAAGAGTGTACTGAGAACATGTTTGTGGAGAAGGAAACAGTGACAAGAGGACATTCCAAGAAGTTATTCAAGCATTAATTAAGACTCAACAAGACTTTTTGAAATAAGGTGGGTTTTCTGAACCCTGCTAGAAAATTACTTTAGACTGGGACTATCCTGGACGTCTACATTTGCATATGCATTGAGTATTGTTGCAATATAAAGGCAGCTGCAAATAGCATAACAATCATCTTAGACATAAGGTTAAAAAAGAGTCTTTATCTAATAGGTTCCGCCCATACGTTTAAGCTCAACTCTGTCCATCACTATATAGTAATTGTACACTATCGCCATACATACTTTTATAACAGGTGTGTAACTGATCATGTTGAATGTTGGATCTTTCAATATTAGTGACTAAATTACTGTAAACAGAAAATTAATATTAACCCTAACCGTATTATCATATGATATTTCTGTAGTTAAAGTCCCATATAATAGCCCCTTAGGTCCGACTGGCATTGTGACTTGTTTTGGAAAAAAAAGTCAGTAAAAAAATTTATGATCATCATTATTATTTAGGTTTTAGCCAAGCATTTTAGTACAATGCAACTGTTATGTAGTTGTAGAACACAAGAAGTTATCTGTTATTTATCTGTCTGTCGAACTATCCACATATCTTTGTGTATCTATCGATCCAGCTATCTATTTAGATATCTATCTATATCTATCGATCTTGCTATCTATCTATTTAGATATATGTGTATCTATCAATCTCGTAATGTATTTATTTATTTATATATGTCTGTGTATCTATCCCGATCTAGCAATCAATCTAACTAGCGAGGTAAACAAGAGATGAGATGTGATGTTATGTTTTGATAAAAAGTTGTCGAAACATTATTTAGGTATAAAATGGACAAGTTGCACCGGAAGTTCGAAAAATAGCTGACTGGAAGGACTTGGTTGTTGATACATGTTCTAGTTAGCTGAGAAAATAGTTGAGTTGGGATTTGGACGTCAAAGAGAGTGGACAGTTGAACAAGTCTTCCACCCTCAGAGGGGAGGGATCTAACGTGTCTCAAAAATGGTGACTAATAGAATTAACCACCCAAGCAAAGATACTCACTTTCCATTCTTCTGCGACCAACACCTGGAAAGTGAATAAAAACTATATATAAAACCAACCATCGTTTTGAAGTGAAATGTATTCGTTCAAACAGTTTCCAGCTTCCCTCCAAGAACAGATGAAGTTTCAGGTGGACCAAAAGACTAACGACGCAGTTGATAAGGTATGTTGAATACATGTATCAAACACACACACACACGCACACACCCGCATAAGAACATTTAGACAATCACGGATGAACTCAAATAGGTCACAAAGATAACTTGGGTTCAGATAGGGAAGAACCCACTAATGACATACGTAACATGACACGAACACACTCAAACTCCACTATACAACATAAGATCTCGCTCTTCGTCATTCCATCCAGTTATCATATTTACTCTTCATTTTACAAACGCTGTGGCGACACGTAACCAACCACACAGAGGGAAATGACCAGTCAGTTTCTCGCACACTGAAAATACAAGTAATATGAGTAAGTCTATTGGGCACTTCTGGAAGGTCAGTTCCATGCCACCATAATTTTCTGTGCTCCTCCTGGACACATATTCCCATTACATGTGAACCCTGTCTCAGCTCTTCTGGGGTCTTGCTTTCCTGACTAACTTTCTCCAAATGTTCCTTGACACATGTTGCAGAACCGACACACTTTCATTTAAAAAATGTTGTCAGTATATGAAGACGTAGTTGCATTCATAGTCTTATCCTGGCTGAGGACAGCATTAACAATGGTGCGCATTATTAAAGGGGCAACGTTAAGCCTAAATCCAAGGTACGTAAATCAATATTGCTGTCCCTTGATCTCTACTGTTTAAAATGGCCACAAGGATTTGTCAACATGTACTTGCAAATAGGCTTGATGTAGATTCAGCACTGCAACATTTGATCGCTGTCACCATTCCCTCCAAACGTCCACATTGGCCATATGCACAAACATATTCGTTTAGCTCCTGATAATCCATAATAGGCCGCACCTTCTGTTTGTTCTCCACAACAGCCATGAGGGAGATTAGTCTTTTGGAGGGCCAGGTTTGTCCTCAGGATATGCAAGGAGCCAACTGTTATTGATCCAACACTGCAGTTTGCGATCATATTCCTCACAAATTGTATGCAGTGGTCTATTGATGTGAACAGTGATAATCAGCAATGCACCATTTACACCAGTTTGGGAGATGAGATTGGTACTGAATTCTCGCCCCCTTGCTCGTTTCCCGGACAAAACTGAGCAATGTGCCCTCACCGCTGACATTGGTAACATATGATAGGTTTTTGAAGCTTGACACCAACATCTCCTCCCATCGCACTATCCAGTAGGCAACCACTTGCTCTATGATTGAGTCCATTACACTTGTAACACCATCATGAAGTGTCCGTCTCCTTCGGTGTAATTTGTGTCGATTGTGCAGCTAATGCAGCTTGCACTGGAACTTCCATGCAGTTTTTTAAAATTGCGCAAGTGCTCACCAGCACGTGTGATAGATCTAGGTTATCCATCTGGGAGGATGCTTGTAACAAGTTTTCTGCATCTTCTGGCAATCCAGCAATGGATGCATGGCAGGCATTAATCTGATATGCTGCCAACACCCAACATGTATAGTTCAGCCAAAAATATGTCGACTGTTTCACCTGGTTGGAGGTGGGGCACTACAAACTGCTTCCATGCAGTGAAAGGATCCAAAGCAAATGCTGTGTACAGTGTTTTCTTCATACACTCAAAATTAGTCTGCTTTTCCTCACTTAATTTCTGGTACACAGCATATGCCCTGCCTGACAAGGGCATTGGAATGACACATTCGATGCACTTCAGTCCACTCAGCTGACATATTAGTTCAGTTTTCTCCAACCACTCCACTATTGACTGTTCGGATTCACTGCCATCAAATATGAGCTGTGGATCGAAGGCCATGATGAAATAGCTTCACACATCATAAGGGAAGAGAGAGCACCCAAAAAAGGATATATTTATATAACAAGTAACAGAACGGTCCTTAACAAATCTCTCCACGCAATCCCGAACAATATCTCCAAATCAACATGCCACACTACCGTGCTAGACAACTACTAACACCTGAAAGTATCCTGTATCTCTATAAGGCAACCATTCGCCCATGTATGGAGTATTGCTGTCACATCTGGGCTGGTGCATCTGCTACTAGTCTCTCGCTCCTTGACAAGGTTCAAAAGAGAGTCGCAAACCTGATAGGCCCTGAACTGGCATCTAAGCTTCAGCCTCTGTCCCATCGACGAAATGTTGCATCCCTCTGCCTGTTCTACAAGTATTTTAGCGGTGAATGCTCTGACGAACTGCAATCACTTGTGCCCCCACGACGTGAGCACCCTCGACAAACCCGACAGGCTGCTAAATCCCACCTCCACACTGTAGAGATCCCTAGATGTAAAAGATCTTTTTACTCCAATAGTTTCTTCCCCAGAACCGCTAGACTCTGGAATTCCATTCCAGGTCCCTGCTTCCCCAACAGTACTGACGTGCAGAAGTTCAAGTGTAACGTGAACCAACATCTTGCTGCCCAAATCCCTACATAGTACCCCAGTAGTTGTTTCCCCTGATAGTAGCCCCCTACACCAAAGTGGCAATTTGCCTGTTTGGGGTGAAAATGTAATAATAAAAAAAAACAAAAAAAAAACTACCGAACATTTGTTGAATCGACACACCTGTTCCTGAACAACACTGTCGACCAACACAACATGCCACTGAACAATATCGCTGAATCAGCATGCCAACAATATTGTTCAGTGCCGTGTTGTGTGAATTTGCTGGTATTGTTCAGGATTGCATGGACAAATTTGTTTAGGACCGTGCCATCACTTGTGATATAAAAATATATTTTTTGGCACTCTTTTTTTTCCCTTGTGAAGCGATATTTAATAGATTTTTTCAAGCTAAATTAAAGTTTCGCAATATCTTTATTAATTAAATTGTTAGGTGGAAGCACAAAATAGTTACAAAATACCTTCCCCTCTCTATGTTAAGAATGGCTTTCAAAATAATAGCATTATTATTTCAGCATGGTAACAAAAATGCATAAGTACTAATGATTTTTATTAAATACAGAAACAAATCAACATAATTAGAAATATTGTTTCGGATACATAATAATATACGTAGAAAATTTTACGTTATGTAATTCTTGTATCGTTAATGCATGATCAACAATTTGCATTTTCATTTTTTGTTTATTAATGGTTTACTGAGATCTTAATTTTTCTAATTTTTAAATAAAGTAAAATGTTTAACTTTCTATAACCAAATTTTTTTACTTTAATAATATTTTTATAATAATATATACATAATTAATAATTAAACAATAATTATGTTTTGACGATAATTTCATTTTTTTTGAATTCTTTAAAATAATTATATTTTTATAATAATCATCACGTAATTAACTCTTAAACAATAATTTTATGTTTTGACGATAATTTCATTAAAAATAAAATCTTTTTACAATAATTATATTTTTATAATAATAATTACGTAATTAAAAATTAAACAATAATTAAAGTTTTTTTACAATGATCTCATTTTGAAAAAATTCTTTTACAATAATTGCGTCAATTTTAATAGCCAATCAAATTACATTCTTACAGGCGGTGGAGGATGGAGCCCCAAATATGTCTCTGTATTTAGCTCACATTTTGGTTTATTTAAACAAGAGAACTCGCACATTTTATGTAAACTTTATAAAAGAAAGTGATCTCCATTCTAAAATGTTAAACATTACATAAGAAATAAAAAAAGTCAAACCAAACAAAATGATTTTAAAAACGTTACAACAATTAAATATCGAAAAAGCAGGGTTTTTTTTTTTTTGTCTCACAATTCGACCACCTCCGAATTAAAACATTGTGTTTATGGTAAATATTATTAGTTTTCCACTAATCACACACATTTTACTTAAATAAACACAGTTTTCACAAAAAATTAAATTTCAGATTGAAAAAGTAATTTTAAGAGATTTTTAAATCGAAGATTCAAACTATTTTAATCACGTTTGGCGTAATCAATATTTTTTATTGGATTGCTAAAGCAACTTATTTTTATGTTTAAGATTATTTGAAAAGTTATGCAAATAATTTAAAAGTTATTGAATGAAGTTTTTTTTTTTTAAACAGTTTAAAATAAATAAATAAATAAATAAAAACTTACCTTTCATTCCGAGAATTCAATACGGGGGGGGGGGGGATTAAAAAAAAAAAAACGGGATGAATTCGTTTTTTTTCTTTTGCGTTCCAAACAGAAAATTTGTTTTGTTTGTTAGGATTTCTTAAGTAAATTTATACAACTTTTGTTTTGTGTGTTCAATTTATTAAGAAATAAAACATAAAAATTAAAAGATTAAAAACACGATTTTAACGTGAAATTATTTAAAAAGAAAATCAGCTGCTAAGAAACAAGGGAGTGAGGTCATCATAAAACGGTGTAATCATTATTTTGTTTCTTGTGTAAAAATGTCCGTTCATAAATTGAACGTGTCGAATTATTTTCCTATCAAGTTTAGAGTTTTGTCAATGCCCGATTTAAAAAAAAACATTTTTTTGTAATTTTATCTTTTGTGAATTTAATTCATTAAAAATAAAATATTTTAAAGATATAAAAAATCATATTTTTTTAAAACTGAAATCTTATTATTTTGTCCTCCAAAATCAACAGCGGTTGGTCCGTGTTGATTGTGGTGGTTAGTTTATTACTAATTGCCTGAGGCGCCCTTACCGGGGAAATACCAAAGAGGTTAAACAGTTACGTTTTGCGGGTCAGAGTGCGTCTCCTCGGGAGTGCTGATACTACATTAAATTCTATTAGCCACTATCTTATGTAACTTTCGAACACTATTTTAGACACATTCAATCGTTATAATAAAATACTACATTAAATCCTAGGAGCAACACCATAACAATCACAACATTTTTAGAGGAAGCGGTACTTATTTTTCTCTCTAAATATTTAATCCTACCACCGCTACCAATAAACATTGGAAGGAAATCTCCACGTTCCACAGATTCTACTGTTATATACTGGATGGTATGGCGGTGACGTCTATTCTGTTTTGTTGTTGTTTGTCTTATGAAGAGTCTTAGTGTTTCATCTAGCCAGGGTCCATTCTATTTTATGAGCATCAAGCCCGTATTTTAACTATCCGAGATTTTTGAATATCTCAATAGATAGAGAGATAGTTCGTTTGACATTTATGCATATATGTTTGTTGTAAGTCGTCTAGTGAATGGAATGACCGCTGTTCATTTATCAATGAATAACGAGACGCTTTGTTATAAAACAACTTAGTTTATTTAATAAACATTCATATACACATAATACGGCGGTGGAGGTGGTGGGGGAGATAGTGTAGGTGGAGAGGGTGTGGTTGCGATCGTGACAGGCACTTGAGCGTCGTCTGTCCTCCTCTCTCTGCTGTCACTCTCTGACTGACCTCTTCTTTTGTTTATCATTTGACTTTTATGAATTTTCGACATCGTAATCCGTTAACCAATTTACGTCATCAACCCACATTCTGACCCTCTTACTTGCGGACGAATTACGTCATCTTATTCCCGGGTTTCATTTTTGTCGGTCAGGGTTTAAGTTCATTCGAACTTTGCTCCATTCAACGGTCTGACCCATAAACCGACTTGCGTCATAGGACCAGGTCATCCAATTCCAGGTTCCATTTTTGATGGCCCGGATTTCGAGTTCATTCGCACCTCTCCTCTCTCTATAACACTACTCCTACGCCGCCCATAACTGGCTAATCGATACACAGATACACCATAAACTTTCCTGTAGTAGAATAAAAAAAATAAAGGCTCCCTCGAGAAAACTGCTGTCTTTGATTGATCATCAGCCAATTCTCTTATTCCGGAATTATATCATTTAAACGAACGCTACAAAACATTACAATATTGCATTGCTAGAACATACATTCTTTTGCACAACATCAATTTCAGTTATTAGACACTTAATTTCCAACATATGACAACAATGTACGAATCTTCCACCTCGTTTATTTAAGTGTTTAGCTTCTTTGCTAAGACTAAACCATACACAAACACATGTATAAACTTTCTTTCTTTCTTTAGTTGTTGACCAATAATCTATCAGTCGGGGTTCAATGATTAATATTTCCTTATTTGTTTTCTTTTTATACATCTAATTATATACATTAACTGGTACTCCTGCAATTTAAATACTGTTTTTCCATCTCTCTCACTCAGTGACACCCGGTGAATGATGGAAGCCAGTGGATTATATTGAGCAAATGGATGTCATTAAAAAAAAAAAAAACGACAAAAAAAAAAAAAACTAAACCTATAAATTCATAACTTTTATTATTTTTAATTATTTATTTTTTCCAACTGTTTCTTTCTGTTTTTTTTAAAAATATTTTTTACATTAGGTTCACCAACAGCTTCGTTGAAACTCCTCGGCTTAACGTTCAGAGAACATGAGCTGAAACAGATACATCGGAGAAGGTGGGCTCTCTCTAACATGCTAGAAACTTACTTACGCCTAAAAGTATCCTGTAAGGTCACCATTCGCCCATGTATGGAGCATTGTTGTCAAATTTGAGCTGGTGCATCTGTTACTAGTCTCTCGCTATTGGACAAGGTTCAAAAAGGAGTCAGCAATGTGATAAGTCCTGACGTAAATACCCCCCGAGAAATCCGACAAACAGCAAAGTTCCACCCCTACACAGTAGAAATTCCTAGATGTACGAAAGTTTTCTATTCTAATAGTTTCTTTTCCAGAATTTCTAGACTTTGGAATTACCTTCTGGGATACTGCTTCCCCAACTGCACTAACATGCAAAAGCTCAAGTGTAATGTAAATAATGTAAACAGACATGCACTGTAATTCAATGGCGTCCATGTTTGTATGCACGCACGATAAACAAATTTACTTTTCTGCAACCGACACTGCCACCTAGCAGAAACAAATCCATTTTTACACAACCAAGAAATTAGTACTGTGAATGCATGTAAAACAAAACAATTACGACTTTTCACTTCCTTGAGTAATTTCGTATAAAGAACAGCTTTCAGAATAAACACCTCAACCTCCCCATGTTAAGAACGGCTTTCGGTATAAACACACCCATAACCTCCCGATGTTAAGAATGGCTTTCAGAATAAACATCCCCAAATCTCCATGTTAAAAACAGCTTTCAGAATAGACATCTCTACCCTCCCAATGCTAAGAAAGGGTTTCAGAAGAGGCCTTCACCCCCCCTCCATGTTATGAATGGCTTTCGGTATAAGCAGCCCCAACCTCTGCATGTTAAGAATGGCCTTCGGAATAAACACCTCACTTAGCAGAGGCAAAAATATTTGCCCCAAATTTAATTGCTTTTCCTTGTCAGCAACCCACCTGCAAATACTATTTTTAAAAAAGTTGGGGGGAAGAGGCTGTGTCAGTCTCAGAAAGTGGATTTGTTTATCACGCGTGCATACAAACATGATGGGTGGCAGCCAATCCGGGGAACATCAACTTGAAAGAACAGTTGGAAATGACTTATATACCATACATTACGACCATGTAATCCCTACAGCCACCTACCTTGAAAATGCTGCTGTGAAACCTGACATAGTTATATGGAATAAGTCAGAGAGAGAGTGGCAACCTTGGTTGAAGTGAGTGTCCCTAATGATGGAGGTCTGAACAGAGCTGAAAGAGAGAAACAGACCAAATACCAAGGTCTCATGTATGATATGAAAAGAAACTGGAATCTTAGAGAAATATAAATCATACCAGTTATTATAGGTGCCACAGGGCTTATGAAGAAGAACCTGTGTAAAAGAGATCCAGAAAATTGCACTTAAGGGAACAACGAGAATACTAAAAAGAGCTCTCGGTTGGTTTCAATAAAAAGCAGCGCAGTGTTGGCAGCTGGTTTGGCTGCCCCATACCCCGCAATTCAATCTTCAAAGATAGAAAATTAAAAAAAAAAAAACGGTTAGTGAATTACAGTGCTTAATATATTTATATTTTGAAAACTACTTGTCTGTGCAAAATGTGAATGCAATTTTCCTATTTACCATAGTCGAAAATTTATAAAAGTCGTCATTTTACAATAAATTGTGAAGGTGTACCTATAGGTGTGTCAGAATTTTGGGGGAATTTTTGACACCCTTAACACGAAACTGCGAATACATTATACAAAACTCGTCATTTCTCTTTTTCTTTATGGAATATACTTCCAAAAATAAACTATTAAAGTTAAAAAAAAAAAAATAATAGAAATATTTTTTATTTAAAAAAAAAAGTGTTTACAAAGTGCATGCGCGCGCTCATGTAGACATTTTTTCTACGTAATGAAATGAATTTAATACTACGAGGTAAATTTTTTTCAGTTTTTTTTAATTTAAAAATCTATCCAAATTTTTCTATTGGTTCAATTGTTACGATATTTTCAGGTCCAATGTGAAATTTTATGCTCTTTCCAATAAACTGCATATAATATTCTAGACAAACTTTTTTAAAAATTTAGCCTCACATTGTGAAATGTCTATTAAAATGAAAATAATTAATTTTCTCACCTAAGGTTTATATATCACAAATTGAAGATAAAAGATCAATAAATAAAATAATCTAATTAAAAAAAAAAAAGAATAGTTATTTGCAAATTTAACTGTAAAGTTCAAAGTTTAACCCCTTTTTTTAAACCACGTGGATTTTTTAAAGTGAAATCTTATATTTTGGTTATATTGTCCAGTAAATATCGGACACTTACGTCAATTTTTTCTATTACATTCAATGTTCTTTTTTTTAATATTAAAAAAAAATTCATTGCATAAAGAAGAAATAAAATATATTAAATCAAAAACTCATGTACTTCTTTAAGAGAATAAAAAACGAAAAATTGGTCGGGTGGTTTGTGTTTAAACGGCAAAAACTGATGAGTGAAATGTGATCATTTTTCGGGTACGGTGACTCATATTGACCAACTTTGTTGTTGACAGCAAACATGTCAGAAATACAAAGGGGAGATAAGACACATGTCAGAAAGTCAAAGGGAAGACAACCCAAATTGCCCTTTTTTAACGCACAAGTCACGACGGTTCACGCACACGCACTTCTGTGTTTTGTATTTCATTCTTTGCTTTTCGTCTTACAGTTAATACAAGTTTTATATATATCAATATTTTCATTTGATATATTTTGAGTCCTGGTCACGACGACAACGACGACGACGACGCAAGTGTTTCGTTTTTGTCTATTTTATCCTTTGGCTCCTTTTGGCTTCCTCGTTTTTAAAGAATACTTCTGCCAAAATGGTAAGTTCATTTCTTTTTTATCACACGTGATTATTTCTTTCTTTAACTGATGAGAAAGTTGTAGTTTAGATTTTTGTTGCTTTTTAAAACTCTTTATTGAGTAAAAATGAACTATTAATTTTTAAGGTATTTCTACACTTTATCGCCGAAACTGGAGACGCCATTTTATTTCATGCACCTGTCGTGGAAATCCAAATATTTTAAACTATGACCGAAGTTAGAAATAAATAACAAAAAAATTAAACTAGAGATTAATTACTTCCGGAAAGAACTATGAAAAAAAAAAAAAAAAAAGTAAATAAAGAAAGTGAAAGAGAACATATATTCATAATTGTTTAATTGGAAATGTTTCGATTTAATTAATGAAAACGGGAAATTTTTTTCATGGAAGGTTAGAAAATGAAAAGGACATAATTGTCTAAACTGGGCGAAAAGCGCCATTTGAAAACCAAAACATTTACTGTATACAAATTTCTCAAAATATAAATCTAAAAACATTTATTGAAAAGTTTGCGTAGGAAAATATAATTTTAATAAAACCATTTTGGGGTTTGTATTACTGTACACATAGATTCGAAAAAGTTGTCAAACAAACAAATATATAACAAATAAATGTTATCAAAGGTGCGCGAGCCTTTTCAAGTCTCACACAAAACACATTCACATTTCAAGCTATATTACTTGTCACATACATACGCGCACACGCACACACACGTATGTACACATTCACACTCTTTCTCTCTCTATCTACTACTGGTCCCTGAGAACACCTTCGCGTAGCTGACTACTAACTGACGTCAACTCTCCATTCTTTGCTTTTGTCTACACGCTGGACTATCATTCTCATTTCCACTACAACACTCACTTCTCTTCCCACGCACGAACAAGCGATAGTGACCCGAACTTGAGATGAACTCACATTTCCTATTCTTTCTACAACACCAGTCCCGCAACGAACATTAGTTACACACGCGCGGACATGAACACATGTTATAACTAAAATGTTCATTCTTTCAACAACAAATAAACGACGTTTATCTTATCCATCAATTGAGTCTTTGTTTCCTTCAATTCCATTCGTTTCATTATTTTCTTGTGGCGAGCTAGGGTATTATATCCTGGTCTGCAACAAATTTGGTGACCCCTTTATTTAAATGAAATGGATGATTTTGAACGAAGCACTCATACACACACAGACTCTCTCTCTACAACAATAAACCAGCTAACAACGAGAGACGCACGGCAAAATATGGACTCTTTCTCACCAGCTAACGAGAGACGCATGCCAAACTTTAGACCTTCCTCTTCACTAATTAACAGCGAGAGACGTACGTAAAACTAAGCACGTGTGGTACCCTTTTCTTTCATTTGTTTCTTCATGAAAGAAATTCCTGTTTGTTTAATTCAATTTAACACGTCGTTCATTTCTTCCTCGAGACAATTCATTTTTCCCTATTTTTCACCACTTCAACAAATTGGTGACACACGAACGTGCGAGGATCACGCATTTCCTCCTGTGCCACAGGTCCACAACAAAGTGGCGCCCGACTGACGCGAAAACGAACAAGCATGGCGACCCTACCTTTTTTGAAATTAATTGTTTTGAGCGAGACACGCGTTTTATTCGATAAAGAAAAAAACGAACTTTTCAACAACCGACAAGGACCTCAACGAACTACAATGACGAAACCCCTCGTCAGACTACGCAAAAAACGAACACGGAGCTGTCGACTTCATAGCAAATTTAAAAAAAAAAAGAATTTGAGCTCGACAAACATTTTCACGGTTTCCTGACATTACCCTGCAACAAACGCGAGGAGCAAAACCACATAGGCCTATGCAATTCCCTCCCGCACAGCAGACGTAACAACAAAGAAACAGGACATCCCTATCAACACATAGGAAGAAGTTGAATCAACAATACGAGTTGAGATGCACCACGCACGTTGATAAACTCACAACTTGGAAGTTTCGTTGACAGCCGGCAACCAAACTCATCGTTCAACAAGAACGAATGTGCACCTAGCGCCAGTTCAAAAGATGCACACATTACTGCAGACTCACTTGCGAAGATAGCGTCAACTGGGCACACACACCGTCAACACGAAACAAAAATTTTCCTGCCAAGCGAACAATTCACTTCTCTGTCCAAGCAACTCTTTGCACATGTCAGCACACAACAAAAAACCAAGCAAACAAATGTCAGCCTAAAAAAGAGTAAACGCATTTTCCACGCGTAAGTATATACTTTTTTTTATGAACACACTCCGTTTTTGACATTCCGTTCCTTTTGACGTTTTTCAAACAACCACACCAACAGCAAAACAAAACAGGACGAAAAATCAATTGCCGAAAACATTACTCACAAAAAAAAAATATATATACATAAATATATACACTGCATATATATTTTTTTCCCCTAGGAAGCGGAGTATGGCGCGAGCCTTTTCAAGTCTCACACAAAACACATTCACATTTCAAGCTATATTACTAGTCGCATACATACGTGCACACAAACATATGCGCCCACGCACACACACGTATGTACACATTCACACTCTTTCTCTATCTACTACTGGTCCCTGAGAACACCTTCGCGTAGCTGACTACTAACTGACGTCAACTCTCCATTCTTTGCTTTTGTCTACACGCTGGACTATCATTCTCATTTCCACTACAACACTCACTTCTCTTCCCACGCACGAACAAGCGATAGTGACCCGAACTTGAGATGAACTCACATTTCCTATTCTTTCTACAACACCAGTCCCGCAACGAACATTAGTTACACACGCGCGGACATGAACACATGTTATAACTAAAATGTTCATTCTTTCAACAACAAATAAACGACGTTTATCTTATCCATCAATTGAGTCTTTGTTTCCTTCAATTCCATTCGTTTCATTATTTTCTTGTGGCGAGCTAGGGTATTATATCCTGGTCCGCAACAAAAGCAACATAAGTTACTTTTCTATATGCGTTGCCAAATGAATGTGAAAAAAAAAATATGCATGATTCCGTGACGTCAGAATTGTGTTAACTATACGAAAAGCAGAAGCGACTTAATGATTTTTAAAACCTTTGTCTATCTTCTTAAAACTGCAATTAATAATTAATCTTTGCTATAATTTTGTTAGATTTTAAGATTTACACAGTTTAATGATTAATAATATTATAAACATTTGTATATTAAATATCAAATACGGTTTTACGAGGGTTTATTTTGGTAACTACCTGCTTCCATATTTTGTTTGGTAAATAGAGACAATGGAATTTTAATCGTTTTAATCTTTTAAAAATTAATTAATGTTTACGAAGTTTCTTTTTCTTGGCAATTCAACTGATTATCTCCCCGCGAAATGTGCCACTTGGATTTTGTTTCGCAATTCACCAGCGATATCCGACATATTTCAGGTGAGCAAAATGCTGCGGCAGACGCTTTGTCCCACCTTCCCATTAATTCTCTGGCCTCACCATCGGATATCGACTTGCAGCAGATGGCCTTAGACCAGCCAAGTCTGGACATGTTGGATCCATCGTCACCTGAATTTGCAACTTGCAAATCCCCATACCTGCCCGTGCCTACCTCGGACATGCAGATCATTTGTGACACTTTAACGGATTCACCTCGACCATTCATTCCAATGACTCATCGTAGAGTTGTTTTTGACACCCTACACAATTTGGCACACCCTGGATGCAGAGCCACAGTGAAGCTGATTACAGCTAAATTTTTCTGGCCAAATATGAGGCGTGATATCACTGCCTGGACACGTTCCTGTGTATCCTGCCAAAAGTCAAAGGTGTACAAGCATATCCGTGCACCCCTAGGAACATTCAGCACTCCAGATGCTCGGTTTAACCATGTGCACATCGACCTGGTTGGACCTTGGCCGGTCAGTCAAGGATTTACTTATCTCCTGACCTGTATAGACCGTTTCACACGGTGGTCTGAAGCCATTCCCCTCACAGACATTTTGTCTGAGTCTGTAGCGCGAGCCCTTATATCAAGCTGGATATCACGTTACGGAGTTCCCACCACCATCACTACTGATCGTGGCATACAGTTTGAATCCCACCTCTTCCAGGAACTCTCCAGGATGCTAGGGATCCAACGTATTCACACCACAAGCTATCACTCTGCTTCTAACGGGATGATTGAACGCTTTCATCGTCAATTGAAAGCAGCATTATGTACTTACCATGACCAACAGCGATGGAGCGAATATGTACCAGTTGTCCTTCTTGGCTGTCGTGCTGCTATCAAAGAGGACTTGGAATACTCTTCAGCCGAACTTGTATATGGAGTACCTCTATCGTTGCCAGGTCAAATGTTGAGCCCGATAGAGTTAACAACAAACGATTCAGCTCTGTATGTCAACAGACTGCGAGCTTATTTTAGTAACCTCCCCCCAATGCACACTAGGGAACAGACCATCAGATTTTCAGCCCCAAAGGACATTTCATCTTGGACTCATGTTTTTCTTAGAAAGGACGCCGTGAAAGCCCCCCTTACTTCACCTTATACTGGCCCCTATCGTGTGCTTTCACGTACCGATAAACTTTTTACTTTAGATATAAGTGGTAAAAGAGAAACTGTTTCTATCGATAGAGTAAAAGAGGCCTTTCTTGACACAAAACACACGAGCCACACATTCCCCCTATTTTCAAACAGCATCAAAACATGCATACACCTGAAGTAAATGCTCCAAATGAAGACAATCATGTCACCACTAGACGTAATGGTCGACGGGTACATTGGCTGAAGAGACTGTGTAAAGCTTTGTATTTCTGTTAAGAAAATATTTTTGCCTTGTTTTCCATTCTTTCAAAAAAAAAAAAAAAGAAAAGAATATTGTATTACAAAAAGTTTCAAATATTTTCCAACTTTTCACAGAAAAGTAAGAACATTTTTTTCTTTCTCATAAAAAATAAATACAATAAAAACACATTTTTATTTTTCGCCATTTGTTATGCTACCTTTTTCTCTGTCGGCTTTCAGCCTAAGCAGGGGGTTATGTAGCAGAAACAAATGGAACTTTTTTCTTTTAACGAATCAATGCCTCTCCCCTGTGCTATTTGGCCACATACTGACCAATCAGGGGTACGGCGCATTGATCCTTCCTATCCCCCAAGGAATTCGGCCAGCATCCGGTTTGAGGAATAAGAACTCGTCCTTACTGAGAGAGACGCCAAACGGAATGGACCTCTTTACTTCTCTCTCTCCACCTCGCTGTTATTTCTATCGGTATCGATGATTCCACTGGGAATAACTACTGCGATAACACCAGGTAGCCGGAGTCTAGCTTTTGACAAGGAACATATCACATTCTCCTTAATAAACCTTTTCTGTGTAACCTTTTATAAAGTTGTTGCGTTCGTCATTTCAGAAGCTTGTATGGAATTATTTATTTTCTTAGGTTGTGCCCTAAAAGCATTTAAAACCCTAAAATAGTATATATTAATTCGAAAAAACGCTATTTAAAAAACATAATAATATTAAATTTATATCAATTTTTTAATTGCAACTTCAAGATAAATTTTTGTTCAATATGTGTATTTAATTTTTTTAAAAATAAATATGTTTTACTTATTTGAACTCTTATGTTTCTCTCTCCTCTGATCTTGAGCAAGTGATACAATGGGGAAAGAGGTGGCTTGTTACTTTTAATGCATCTAAAATCAA
The DNA here is from genome assembly GCF_053919585.1 of Euprymna scolopes. NCBI lineage: Eukaryota > Metazoa > Mollusca > Cephalopoda > Sepiida > Sepiolidae > Euprymna > Euprymna scolopes. The sequence goes on along the minus strand of NC_136500.1, from coordinate 123,873,613 downwards.
CTTTTATCTTTATATCATCCACGCTCTGATCCCCATCTGGCATCAGTTGAAATGAATGGCTCTCGTCTTGGGGAGGCCTCATGTTTTGACAAGCTTCTGGGCTTGACCGTTACTCCTGATCTTTAATGGAACACATACATTAAATCCGTTGGCAAGGCCGCTGGAAAAATAGTGGAATCCTTCTATCGATCCAGTAGATATCTCACTGCTGATGCAATTCTCTATCTATATAAGAGCCAGGTATGTTCAAAGATGGAGTACTGTTGCCACATCTGGGCAGGAGCTGCTAGAAAGGACTTATCCTTCCTTGATAGAGTTCGTAGCCTCATAGAGGATGTCCTTTTCTCTTCCCTGCAACCTCTTTCTCATAGAAGAGATGTTGCGAGTTTTTCTCTGCTTTTTCGTTATTTTCATGGCAAGTGCTCGGCTGAGCTCCAATCTATAGTCCCCCCTCGCCAGACTTTCACAAGAAACACCAGTCTAGCAGAAAACACTAATTTCCCCCACTCTTTATCTGTGCCTAAACCTAAACGTAGATTCCATGAATAAAGCTTCTTTCTTAGAACTGCACGCCTGTGGAATTATCTTCCATTTTCTTGCTTTCCAACTGACTACAATATGGTTGTCTTCAAGTCTAATGTAAACAAGTTTTTGATGAACCATTCCATATAATTAACAATTTACCGAATTTCCATTATTAACGATTACTATATTGTCCAATTGACTACTGTACATTTTTTAACCCTTATCCTCCAGTGGCCTCTTGCCCTTGATAAGTGGTGATGCCTTTGTAAAAAAATAAATAAAATAAATAGAAATTTCGATAGATTTCAATATATTTTGTTCAAATTAAAAAAAAAAATATGGATATGGGATACGCATTAAAAATATAATTTCCCTCATATATTTTATGGAAATTGAATTTTATATGTAATTTCATTCTAAAATGGTGGATAAGTATAGACAATTTCACGAAAATTTGACCATTAGTTGATTTTTGCTAGATTTATTAAACACGAGTATGTTTTCACGTTCGAAATGCTTACTACATGGGAATGTTATTTTAAAGGGCCAATTATGTAAACACGATTTTTGTCTCGCAATTTCATTATTTTCGTAGAATTAAAAAATTTTTAAAAATTATTACTAGTTTATTTTGCCTTCTTTTAAATGATACAAATGTTATATTGATAATATTAATTTATAATAAAGTTACATCGTTTTACATATGGGGGGGTAATTCTGTGGTGAATTTTGGCAGTCCCTATCCTAACTGGATATGTTTTTAGTGTTTTTTTAATGTAACATGTTTATTCAGCTCGAAAAACATACAGTGTTTACCGAGGTATTAGAAAGTTTAAAATGGCGCCCGACCCTCTCTTTGACACGATAAATTTGGGAAAAGAAGTTAAAAATAAAAAAAACTAGACAAAATATTGTTAAAAGCTCACCGAATATATTATATGTCAGCCGATGTCACAGTAACATATATTGGGCAACTTTCTAACAGTATTTTGTCTTGTTTTTATTTTTTAACTCTTTTTCCCAAACTTATCGTGTGAAAGAGAGAGTCGGACGCCATTTTTAATTTCCCAATACATCAGCAAACACTGTAAGTTTTTCAAGCTGAATAAACATGTTACATTAAGTAAAAACATATCGAGTTAGGTAGAAAAATAACTTGTCTTGCCTTTGATAACATTTGTTATATATGTGTTTTTTTTTGTGTTTTCGAATCTATTTCGAATACAAAACCCCAATTTTGTAATGAAAGCAACATTGGATTTCTATAAAATAGTCTTTTTTTGTTTTTGTTTTGCTACTAATAAATAATTTTGATGAAAAATTTTATTTTAATTAAAGCAACTTTGAATTTTGTTATTTATTTCATGCCTACGTCATAGTTTCAAATACTGATTTCTCTCTTGAATTTCCACGACAGATGCGTGCAATAAAATGGCGTCTCCAGTTTCGGCGATAAAGTGTAGAAGTACCATTTTAAAATCATGAATTGGAAGTAATAATAATACTGAAAGAAATTATAATGTCAAAACTTTATCTAAATTTCATTGCTGAAACGTTTTATACCCAATTTTTAAACAAGAAATAGTTTTCAGTAAAATTAATTAAAAATTAATAATTTTCATAACTAAAATATTTTTCAGTAGAATTGAATAAAAATTAATAATTTTCATAACTAAAATATTTTTCAGTAGAATTAAATAAAAATTAATAATTTTCATAACTAAAATATTTTTCAGTAGAATTAAATAAAAATTAATAATTTTCATAACTAAAATATTTTTCAGTAGAATTAAATAAAAATTAATAATTTTCATAACTAAAATATTTTTCAATAGAATTGAATAAAAATTATTAATTTTCATAACTAAAATATTTTTCAGTAGAATTGAATAAAAATTAATAATTTTCATAACTAAAATATTTTTCAGTAGAATTAAATAAAAATTAATAATTTTCATAACTAAAATATTTTTCAATAGAATTAAATAAAAATTAATAATTTTCATAACTAAAATATTTTTCAATAGAATTGAATAAAAATTATTAATTTTCATAACTAAAATATTTTTCAGTAGAATTGAATAAAAATTATTAATTTTCATAACTAAAATATTTTTCAGTAGAATTGAATAAAAATTATTAATTTTCATAACTAAAATATTTTTCAGTAGAATTGAATAAAAATTAATAATTTTCATAACTAAAATTCACTTTTAGCATTTGCTTTTTGGGATTATTGAAAATCTTTCATTTTCAGAAATTTTTTTCTATTCTAAAAAATTTAGATTCAATTTTGAAAATAATTCTTTTTCTATTATTTTCAGTTTCAACAACCTACATTTTTGGCCACAATTTTACACAATTTTGAAAGAGTTGAAGGCAATGTGCCAGTCTTGACTGGTCATATTTTTTATATGTTGATGCAACATATTTCGACGATGAAAATTTCGGAGTCGGCCACCGAAAAAAATGTAGCAAATCGTTTTCCTGTAGTTCCATTTCCTACTGTATCCAATGCTGCAAAGAAATTGAAAAACTACAAGAAATTTTTATTCAAAACGAAATCTGGAGAATAATGAATTTATGCTAGAAATCAGCACCACCAGCAGTACCCCAAGCAGCAGCACCATCACCAGCAGTACCACAAGCAGCAGCACCACCACCAGCACAACAACAACCTGTCCCAACACTTGTGATGCATCAATGCAGATAATTTGTAAAAAAAACAGCCGCCAAAAAAAAAGTTCAAAATATATTTTGAGAAAACTATTTTGCATTTGCAAAATGCGTAATGTGGCAACTAAAAATTTGCCACAATTGGTAGAATCTATTTGCAAGTTTTTCAGTGTTAAAGTTTAAAAAATTTTCCAAAGCTACAGTGTTCAAGCTGCCAGCAGAGTTAGGTTTTATTGCAGACTATGAATGACTGTGGATAAAATCCTTAACTCTGCTGCGTCTACTCTGATTTTTGATGCCACCACAAAGGATGGCGAACATATTAATAATGTCATGATAACAACGCTGAGTCAACCCATGTCATAGCCGTCCAGAGTGTATCTGGTGGTTATGCAAAGGACTATGCAAGTCACATAAATAACTGTATTAGTAAATTGGCTCAGGTGCACTCTAAAATTTTTAGTGAACCTGCAAGTAGTAACCAAAAAAAAAAAAAAATAATTGAAAAAATTGGCTCGTGTTTGACAGACAGAACGGTCGTCAATCACCGTTCTGTCGAAATATTGGAATTGCAATGGGGAAAGCAATTAATAGAGCTCAATTGCAACATACATCCTTTGGAAGAAATTTCAAAGGAGATATGTCTGCGATTGAAGCATTTTGAGGATGCTAGTGTTAGTGAGTTAGTCCTTAGTAACAAGGTTTGTATAGTGCATCAGATAATTATGAAAATGTCTTTTCTTAGATATAATACTTTAGATTTAATAAAAGAGTTTAAGGATTTCTTAGAAAGTATAATTTCAACTAAGGTAGTTCCTAGATATAGAGGTAATAGAATTTATATAATTTTTCATTTAGCTTTGGTTTACTTTACACATAGAGAAGACTTTTAATCGTTTTAAGGACTTTTAGGAATACTACATTTTTGTGCAAAGATTTAGAAGCTGCCTTTGGGAATGCAGTAGCATATTTAGAGTTAAGGTTTTAAGTGTTATAGATAAGCTTTTTCAGGTCATTGGATGAAAACTTTTTACACATTCCTGAAAGATCAGTATACAGTCACAGATGGGATAATGATAGTGCAAGGTTTAATTGATAAGTTAAATATTTTAGTTGAAAATCCCATAAAAGTGTTGGAAAGCACTTTTGATTCTTTGGGGGAATCCAATTAACTTAGATGAAGACTTAGGTAAATTGATGAGGCGTCCTCCTTCCCAATATTGTGACTTGTTTACGTCGATGATGAAAAGTCTTTAGAAGCTATCATCGGTCATCCAAAGGCAGTATGCAGCTAGTTTTGTTAGAGTAGATAGATTAAGAGAGGATGCTCTGGCCTCAGCTAGGTTACACACTATGGAAGCAGAAAGTGTCTTTGGTGAGTATAGTGGTAGGAAACAGTCCTCATCTACTTTAGATACGTTTATAATAAGCAATCTCATCAAAGCAAATAGAAATAAGGTTTTAGATGTACTCCATGGTGAAAAAGTAGATGTAGAATTTCGGGACAAGTTAATAAGTTTAGCAATTAAACAGAGCACAGGAGACCGTAAAGGAAATACTCAATATAAAAAAAAAAAAAACCAATGAATAAAACTGTTAAGAAAAGAATTTTAGATAAACATAGAAAACAATTAGAAGTAGAATTAAAAAAACTAGAAAGAAATCCATCTCTTCCAAATAACCTATTGATAGAGAAGTTCCCAGATCATGTAGAAATTAGGGATATTTTGTTAAGCAGTATCATAGATAGGAGTATTTTACATATCTGGGAAGATAATAATGTACATAAAGTATTTGTCAACTGGAAGAAAGAGAGACAACTCCGCTGTGTAAAAATCTGATATTAGAATTTAAAATCAGGGTCTTTTCGAATCCTTGCTAAAAATTTCTTACAATATTTTTTGAACTGCCATTTTTTAAAAATAAATTTGTTTACTTGTTAAAAGAATAACATGCAAAATCAAGAAATTCTGATTCTATTTTAATTATCACGTGATGCAATATTTTTTTAACCGCCGTTTTTTTTTAATAAATATTTTATGAATAAAAGGGAGACAACTCAATTCGAACTACCGCGATCCAAAACAACTTTTGAATTGATACAAGTAAAATTCTGAACAAGCAAAAGAAATTGGAAATATCAAATTCACAAATCATGTGCAGATGATATGCAAGGCGTAGTATACCAAAATGGTCACTCATCTTGTACTGATCAAGCTCCACATTGCTTAACTTCAATATTTTTTAACGAGAACTTATGTCTCAATGTTATTATGTTGTACATAGGAAGAAGAAAAAAAGCAGAAGAAAAAATATCTAAAGGAAACAACAGTTACCTCCCTTTCATAGCAGCATCTTTTTTTTTTTTATTATTGCGATCGTATAAATTTAAAAGGAAAGCAAACCTCGGTAGTTTTATTCAGAAATAATGACGTCATCAACAAGTCAGACATGCCTAAAAGTTGAGTTGTCAATAAAAAGTTTAAAACATACTTTAACATTCTGTTGGTTCTGCAGAGTTGGCAAAATAGGATGTGTACAAGAACCGAACCGAACCGAACCGCCGTCATTCGAACACGGAATCCATCCAGTACAAAGAAAAGAGAGATATGTTTTGTTCTTTTACATGCTGTTTGGTTTTCTACACGACGCTAGACTTTTTCTACACAATCCTGGACCCTTCCTCTACACAACGCCGGATTTTTTTTTTTTTTTCTACACAATGCCGGATTTTTTTTTTTTTTTTTTTACACAACGCCGGATTTTTGTTTCCTACATGACGCCCGATTTTTTTTTTTTTTTTCTACACAACGCCGGATTTTTTCTGCACAAAGCTTGATTTTTAATTTTAAATAGAAAAGAAAGTAACACAATTCGATAAAAATGCGGATGTGTCATAGGGTTATTAACGACCTCCCTGATAAAATTTTCTATAAGATGAGGAGGAGGGCGTCAGTCGTCACGCTCTATAACCAGCACTAGGATAAGACTAATGAATACATATCTAATAAAAATATTAAAACTCTAGAAGAAAACCTCCAGTCAATTTGTTCATAATCAAAATAATTAAGTTTCTAATTGAACTCTGGTTGGTAACGTTCAATGCTGCAAAGACTAATTTCCTTTAATAATCACAAAACTTCTTAATGACTGATTGCCATGGCAAATGATACTCTGCATGAAAATACTGCCTTCAAGCTGTTAGGCTTAACATTCACAGACAACATAAATTAAAACAAAAACTTGAATTAGAACAAAAAAAAAGAAAGAAAAAACAACAAATACTTTGAAATAATTGTGAATACTAAGTGCTAAAAGAGTACTCAGACCTGAAAGTATCCTATATTTCTACAAGGTCACAGTTTGGCCATGCATTGAGTATTGTTTCCACGTTGCTTAACTTCGGTATTAATTTAGCGAGAACTTCTATTGTACGTAGCAAGAAAAAAAAACTATGTAGGGGAAATAACTCTTCTTGGGATAACAGAGTTTCTTCCCTTGCAAACATATATATATATATATATATATATATATATATATATATATATATATATATATATATATATATATATATATATATATATATATATATATATATATCGAGCCAGAGATATCTCGTGATGCGGGGTTCGAATCGTTCGACTGGTAGTAACCGTGACACCTTGCACTGAAGATTCCCGAAAGGATGAAACACTAGTGTCTGTAGGTATTTAATTATTATAGTAAAAAATAATTATATATATATATATATATATATATATTATATATATATATATATATATTTTGCGTTGATGATAAATCAACTTTAGTGCAAGCGAAACATGTCGAAAAGTTGGGGTATCAATAAAAAGTAATAATTATTATTATTTGGCTAAGGACAAATTGAAAACATTGTAGAGAGAGAGAGAGAGAGAGAGAGAGAGAGAGCTCTTTTACTAAGAGATTCGTTCATTATTTTCATCCCATAATTTAGGACGCTGAAGTTATCGATATTTTATTAAATTAAAACATAAAAAAAGCCGCAACGAATTTTTTTTCAGTGTAACAAAGTTGATAAAATTAATAAGGCGCTATTTTACAATTTGTCATTGTGCAGAGGGAGACAACTCTCTTTTATTAAGAGATCATTTCATTTTTTCATCTCATAATTTAGGACGCTCGATCAGACGATGTTTTTTTTTTTTTAATTAAAACATTAAAAAAAAAGAAAGATACGACGAATTTTTTTTTTTAATGTAACAAAGTCGATAACATTAATTATATAAAATGTAGTCTTTACGCGACTATTAACAGAATCTTTTCTTTTTTCATATAATTTACGACGCTAAAACCAACGATATTTCATTAGATGAAAATAAAATAAAAGCTGCGACAACTTGTTTCCTACATTTTTTACGACTACTTTTTTAAAAAAAATTTTTTATTAAAAGGTAAATGTTATGGTAAGGTTTTAAAGAATTAGGTCTTTAATCTAAAAAAAAAAAAAAAAAAAAAAATACCAAGAATGAAACTCTTTGATAAAAAAAAAAATAAAACCAACGATATTTTCATTAGATGAAAACATTGGGTTTGTATTACTGTACACATAGATTCGAAAAAGTTGTCAAAAAAACAAATATATAACAAATAAATATTATCAAAGGCAAGATAAGTTACTTTTCTACCAAACTGGATATATTTTTCGTATTTTTATTGAATGTAACATGTTTATTCAGCTCGAAAAGCATACAGTTTTTATCGATGTATTGGAAAATTCAAAATGGCGCCTGACACTCTCTTTAACATGGTAAGTTCAGGAAAAGATGTTATAAATAATAAACTAGACAAAATACTGTTAGAAATTCGCTCATTATATGTTACCGTGACATAAGTTGACATATATTAGGTGTTTTTTTTAAATAGTATTTTATCTAGTTTATTATTTATAACATCTTTTCCCAAACTTACTATGTTAAAGAGAGTGCTGGGTTGGGCGCCATTTTGAATTTTCCAATACATCGGTAAACAATGTATGTTTTTCGAGCTGAATAAAATGTTACATTGAATAAAAACAAAAAAATGCATCCAGTTTGGTAGAAAAGTAACTTATCTTGCTTTTGATAACATTTATTTGTTATATATTTGTTTGTTGACAACTTTTTCGAATCTATGCGTACAGTAATACAAACCCTAACATTTTATTCAGCTCGAAAAACATACATTGTTTACCGATGTATTGGAAAATTCAAAATGGCGCCCGACACTCTCTTTAACATAGTAAGTTTGGGAAAAGGTGTTATAAATAATAAACTAGATAAAATACTATTTAAAAAACACCTAATATATGTCAACTTATGTCACGGTGACATATAATGAGCAAATTTCTAACAGTATTTTGTCTAGTTTATTATTTATAACATCTTTTCCTGAACTTACTATGTTAAAGAGAGTGTCGGGCGCCATTTTGAATTTTCCAATACATCGGTAAAAACTGTATGCTTTTCGAGCTGAATAAACATGTTACATTGAATAAAAACACGAAAAATATATCCAGTTTGGCAGAAAAGTAACTTATCTTGTCTTTGATAACATTTATTTGTTATATATTTGTTTTTTGACAACTTTTTCGAATCTGTGTATAGTAATACAAACCCTTTATTTATTTTTATTTATTTATTTATTTATTTTTTAAGCCTTTAACCTTAACAAATACCAAGAATAAAACAAGGATGGAATTTTTCAAGCTGCGGCGTCTTTTTTTAGTGTATCAAAGCTGATAATATTAATAACACCAACACCTAGTTTGTAACATTAGAAAAAATGAAAATGTGTCGAAACGAAAAATGCGATTTATTATTTACGTTAAAAATTAGATGTTGGTGTTATTAATGTTATAAGCTTTGTTCAGTTAAAAAAAAACCCAAAAAAAACCGCCTCAGCCTTTTAAAAAATTTTTTTTTTAAGATTTTTATTCTTGTTTTATTAAAAAGTTTTTTTTTTTTTTTCCAGAGATTTTTATTCTTGTTTTATTAAAGTTTTGTTTGAACAAATTATAATTTCCTATCATTGCATTTTTGCGATGTTAAAACGTAATGTTTAAAAAAAACTTACCACTTATTTTGCCTGGAGAGTTTGCCCTGCGACAATAAAAGCAGCAGTCGAATTTGTAATACGAACTTGCGTGGAATACCAATCTATAGATCTAGCGCCAGTTCACTGGGAGAAAGGAAAACTGGAGATGAGTAGTGATTGGCAAGGGATGGGAATGGACATTAAACACTATGGTGCTTACCATTTCCTAACTATCACTGATTGTGGGCCATCACGGTTTCCAGTGTGGAGGCAATTAGCCTGGCAGGACTCGGCAAGTATAATTTGACAGCCGGAAGTAGTCCTTTTTGAACGTGGCCCACCTCGTGAACTACTGACAGATAATTACACAGCTTTCTGCAGCAAAGAATTCAGGACGTTTGCAGATGAATGAGAACTGAACATGAGATTTTGCTGTGCATATGCCCGGCTGGGAATGGCATAGCAGAGCAATGCCATCGCACTGTGAAATGGGTTCTGACTAGAATGCACGGCTCCATAGCAGAAGCGGTCTACTGGTACAACGTGACTGCAAAAAACGATGATCTCACCAACTAATGCTATATATCGGTACAAGATCCGGGTGAAAGGAATCGATGTTATGCCACCAGTAGCAGGCCCCGAGCCTAGTCCCTGCCAAATTAGAGACTGTGTGTGGGTGGAGACACCAGAAACTCATTGTGTCACAAGATTTGACCAGGGTCGGGTAATCGAGATAATCAGTCCACAATCTGTCTTGACGGTCTGACACGTGAAGGACCTGCGATCCCGATATTGTGTACTCTTGTCAGAAGGAGATTCCAATGGCACAACTTCCTCGGAAAGCATGACGGAAAGTTTGATACCGATGACGAAACAGACTCCGAAGATGATCATGAGGCAGGAGTAGAAGAGGCGCATGCCCCTGATGAAGCACAGTTTACAAAATCGGATTAAAAAAAGAACTGCTCTTATTCGAGCCCAGAATTCGTCCAGTACAAAGAAAAAGAGATATGCAAATTGTGGTACTTTTGGGATAAAAAGTGACGGCATATAAGGATGTTTTTTTGTGAGAGGGACAGAACGTAATCTCTTTGTTAGTTCACTTTGTTCATCGGATTCATTGCTATGGTACGCACTTTATTATTGTTACATTGTTTTTTTTTTAATCGTTATTTTCTGCTATGCAATTTTTTTTGTTTTTGTTTTTTTATTACATTTTCACCCCAAACAAGGCACATTGCCACTTTGATGTAGGGGGCTACTATCAGGGACATAAGCTACAGGGGTACGATGTGGGGAGTTGGGCAGCAAGATGTCGGTTCACATAACCCTTGAACTTCTGCATATCAGTACAATTGGGGAAATAGAAACCCAGAAGGGAATTCCAAAGTCTAACAGTTCTGGGGAAAAAACTACTGAAGAAGAAGGCTCTCTTACATCTAGGGATCTCAACTGTGAAGGGTGGGATTTTGCTGCTTGTCGGGTTTGTCATGGGTATTTACGTCGAGGGGGCACAAGTGCTTGCAGTTCATTGGAGCATTCACCATTAAAGTACTTGTAGAACAGGCAAAGGGATGCTACATTTCGTCGATGGGACGGAGGCTGAAGCTTAGATGACAGTTCAGGACCTATTAGGTTGGCAACTCTCTTTTGAACCTTGTCTAAGAGTGAGAGACTAGTAGCAATGCTCTCAATGTAATTGTTCCAACTCATGTTTCCTGTAAACGTTAGGCTGAGGAGTTTAAAAGATGTACTTTCAGATAAAGAGTCTTTGGCCATTGTTATTGGTGGTAGAGAAGGTTTCTTGCAGTGATTGAAGGAAACAAGTTTAGTCTTGGCAGCATTGAATGTGACCATTCATTTTTATCCTCATTCCACTAGAGATTGAAGGTTATCCTCTAGTGTTTCTGCCATTTCTTTAGATATTTGTTCATTTGTTTTCCTGTCGTGTCTGTTATAGAGTGTGGTGTCATCAGCATATATACCCATCTCACAGAAAATTTTGTCAGGGAGGTCATTTATGAATATTAGGAATAATAGAGATCCAAGGATAGACCCCTGAAGCACTCCCGCATTTATATCATATTGTTTAGATGTACGACCATCGAGGACAACCTGGATTTTTCTCTTATCTTAGAAGGATTTAATTATGTTAAGTATTCTTCCAGTGATACCGTATGATCTGATTTTCTTGAGAAGACCTTCATGCCATACCCTGTCAAAAGCCTTAGATATATCTAGAGCTACCGCTCTACCCTCCCCTGCTTTGTCAAGTGAATGGTATATGCGCTCTGAGATTACAGTTAGGATGTTTGCTGTGGAACAGATTTGCCAAGTGATAGACTAGAGCTTGGTTAATTATGGACTCAAATATTTTGACGAAAAGTGGGAGGAAGCTAATGGCGCAGTAATTTACTGGATCAGTTCTTTCGCCAGAATTCTTGAAAACTGGTACCACAGAAGCAGTTTTCCAACAGGAAGGAAAGCAAGCTTCATTAAGGCATTTGTTTGGAGAGAACTGGAGCTACTTCGGTGGAGCACTTTTTTAATAGCACAGCCGGGATGAGATCAGGTCCACATGTTTTTGAAGTGTCAAGAACTTTTATGATAGCATGCACCTAAGCAGGGGTGATTTTCAGATCGTTTAGTGTGGCGTCTGTTTGCAAAGGAAAGTCAGGGAGGAGGTGGTTAGCAAGATCCAGTGTGATGTTGGAGGCAAACCGACTGGCAAGCATGTTAGCTTTCTCGGTTGCTGAGCAAACAACCTCATGATTGTTGGATAGTGGGGGAACTGTTGATTGCCCATTATTTACTACACTATTGTTGATTTTCCAGAAGTCACGGGTTCCTAATTTATGTGCTTCAATGCGTTTTTTGGTGGTCTCAGTAAATTCTCTCTTAGCTGTCACTATTTCTTTCTTACAGTTATTTCTGGCTTATTGAACTGGACTTATGTCGGTTAAATCTGTAGTATGCATGCTGCCTTTGTGCGATGGCAGCAGCACAAGTAGAATTGTGGTACTGTCAAGATGAAAAGTGACTGCATATACGGACGTTTATTTTTTTTATTGTCCATCAAATTTATTGCGCTTTATTATTGTTTTTTTTATTGTTATTTTTACAACGCTGGATTATTTTTTTCTATATAATGCCCGATTTTTTTTTTTTTTTTTATGTAATCCGGATTGTTTTTTTAATTTTTTTTTTATAAAACGCCGGATTATTATTTTTTTTCTCTATACAATGCCAGATTATTTTTTTTCTTCTACAACGCTGGATTATTTTTTTTTTCCATACAACACCGGATTATTATTTTTTTTCTATACAACGCCGGATTATTTTTTTTCTGCCTATACAACGCCAGATTATTATTTTTTTTGTATACAACGTCGGATTATTATTATTATTATTATTATTATTATTATTATTATTATTATTATTTTATATAAAACGCCAGATTATTATTTTTTTTGTATACAACGTCGGATTATTATTATTTTTTTTTATATAAAACGCCAGATTATTATTTTTTTTTTCTATATAACGCCGGATTATTATTTTTTTTTCTATACAACGCCAGATTATTTTTTATATATATAAAACGCCAGATTATTATTATTTTTTATATAAAACGCCGGATTATTATTTTTTTTTATATAAAACGCCGGATTATTATTTTTTTTTATATAAAACGCCAGATTGTTATTTTTTTTTATATATAAAACGCCGGATTATTATTTTTTTTCTATACAATGCCAGATTATTATTTTTTTTTTTTATACAACGCCGGATTATTATTTTTTTTCTATACAACGCCAGATTATTATTATTTTTTTCTATACAACGCCGGATTATTATTTTTTTTCTATACAACGCCAGATTATTTTTTTTTCTATACAACGCCAGATTATAATTTTTTTTTCTATACAACGCCGGATTATTATTTTTTTTTCCATACAACGCCGGATTATTATTTTTTTTCTATACAACGCCAGATTATAATTTTTTTTTCTATACAACGCCAGATTATAATTTTTTTTCTATACAACGCCAGATTATAATTTTTTTTCTATACAACGCCAGATTATAATTTTTTTTCTATACAACGCCAGATTATAATTTTTTTTTTCTATACAACGCCGGATTATTATTTTTTTTCTTTACAACGCCAGATTATAATTTTTTTTTTCTATACAACGCCAGATTATTATTTTTTTTCTATACAACGCCAGATTATAATTTTTTTTTCTATACAACGCCAGATAATTATTTTTTTTTCTATACAACGCCGGATTATTATTTTTTTTTCCATACAACGCCGGATTATTATTTTTTTCTATACAACGCCAGATTATTATTTTTTTTCTATACAACGCCAGATTATTATTTTTTTTTCCATACAACGCCGGATTATTATTTTTTTTCCATACAACGCCGGATTATTATTTTTTTTCTATACAACGCCAGATTATTATTTTTTTTTCCATACAACGCCGGATTATTATTTTTTTTCTATACAACGCCAGATTATTATTTTTCTTTCTATACAACGCCGGATTATTATTTTTTTCTATACAACGCCAGATTATTATTTTTTTTCTATACAACGCCAGATTATTATTTTTTTTTCCATACAACGCCGGATTATTATTTTTTTTTCCATACAACGCCGGATTATTATTTTTTTTCTATACAACGCCAGATTATTATTTTTTTTTCTATACAACGCCAGATTATTATTTTTTTTCTGTACAACGCCAGATTATTATTTTTTTTTCCATACAACGCCGGATTATTATTTTTTTTCTATACAACGCCAGATTATTATTTTTTTTCTATACAACGCCGGATTATTATTTTTTTTCTATACAACGCCAGATTATTATTTTTTTTCCATACAACGCCAGATTATTATTTTTTTTCTATACAACGCCGGATTATTATTTTTTTTCTATACAACGCCGGATTATTATTTTTTTTTTATACAACGCCAGATTATTATCTTTTTTCTATACAACGCCAGATTATTATTTTTTTTTCCATACAACGCCGGATTATTATTTTTTTTCTATACAACGCCAGATTATTATTTTTTTTTCCATACAACGCCGGATTATTATTTTTTTTCTATACAACGCCGGATTATTATTTTTTTTCCATACAACGCCGGATTATTATTTTTTTTCTATACAACGCCGGATTATTATTTTTTTTCCATACAACGCCGGATTATTATTTTTTTTCTATACAACGCCAGATTATTATTTTTTTTCCATACAACGCCAGATTATTATTTTTTTTCCATACAACGCCGGATTATTATTTTTTTTCTATACAACGCCGGATTATTATTTTTTTTCCATACAACGCCGGATTATTATTTTTTTTCCATACAACGCCGGATTATTATTTTTTTTCTATACAACGCCCGATTATTATTTTTTTTCTATACAACGCCAGATTATTATTTTTTTTCTATAAAACGCCGGATTATTATTTTTTTTCTATACAACGCCGGATTATTATTTTTTTTCTATACAACGCCAGATTATTATTTTTCTTTCTATACAACGCCGGATTATTATTTTTTTCTATACAACGCCAGATTATTATTTTTTTTCTATACAACGCCAGATTATTATTTTTTTTTCCATACAACGCCGGATTATTATTTTTTTTTCCATACAACGCCGGATTATTATTTTTTTTCTATACAACGCCGGATTATTATTTTTTTTCTATACAACGCCGGATTATTATTTTTTTTTCCATACAACGCCAGATTATTATTTTTTTTCTATACAACGCCGGATTATTATTTTTTTTCTATACATCGCCGGATTATTATTTTTTTTCTATACAACGCCGGATTATTATTTTTTTTCTATACAACGCCGGATTATTATTTTTTTTTCCATACAACGCCGGATTATTATTTTTTTTCTATACAACGCCGGATTATTATTTTTTTTCTATACAACGCCAGATTATTATCTTTTTTCTATACAACGCCAGATTATTATTTTTTTTTCCATACAACGCCGGATTATTATTTTTTTTCTATACAACGCCAGATTATTATTTTTTTTTCCATACAACGCCGTATTATTATTTTTTTTCTATACAACGCCGGATTATTATTTTTTTTCCATACAACGCCGGATTATTATTTTTTTTCTATACAACGCCGGATTATTATTTTTTTTCCATACAAAGCCGGATTATTATTTTTTTTCTATACAACGCCAGATTATTATTTTTTTTCTATACAACGCCAGATTATTATTTTTTTTCCATACAACGCCGGATTATTATTTTTTTTCTATACAACGCCGGATTATTATTTTTTTTCCATACAACGCCGGATTATTATTTTTTTTCCATACAACGCCGGATTATTATTTTTTTTCTATACAACGCCAGATTATTATTTTTTTTCTATACAACGCCGGATTATTATTTTTTTTCTATACAACGCCGGATTATTATTTTTCTTCCATACAACGCCGGATTATTATTTTTTTTCTATACAACACCGGATTATTATTTTTTTTCTATACAACGCCGGATTATTATTTTTTTTCTATACAACGCCAGATTATTATTTTTTTTCTATACAACGCCAGATTATTATTTTTTTTCTATACAACGCCAGATTATAATTTTTTTTCTATACAACGCCAGATTATAATTTTTTTTTCTATACAACGCCAGATTATTATTTTTTTTTCTATACAACGCCAGATTATAATTTTTTTTTCTATACAACGCCAGATTATTATTTTTTTTTCCATACAACGCCGTATTATTATTTTTTTTCTATACAACGCCGGATTATTATTTTTTTTCCATACAACGCCGGATTATTATTTTTTTTCTATACAACGCCGGATTATTATTTTTTTTCCATACAAAGCCGGATTATTATTTTTTTTCTATACAACGCCAGATTATTATTTTTTTTCTATACAACGCCAGATTATTATTTTTTTTCCATACAACGCCGGATTATTATTTTTTTTCTATACAACGCCGGATTATTATTTTTTTTCCATACAACGCCGGATTATTATTTTTTTTCCATACAACGCCGGATTATTATTTTTTTTCTATACAACGCCAGATTATTATTTTTTTTCTATACAACGCCAGATTATTATTTTTTTTCTATACAACGCCGGATTATTATTTTTTTTCCATACAACGCCGGATTATTATTTTTTTTCTATACAACGCCGGATTATTATTTTTTTCTATACAACGCCGGATTATTATTTTTTTTCTATACAACGCCAGATTATTATTTTTTTCTATACAACGCCAGATTATAATTTTTTTTCTATACAACGCCAGATTATAATTTTTTTTTCTATACAACGCCAGATTATTATTTTTTTTTCTATACAACGCCAGATTATAATTTTTTTTTCTATACAACGCCGGATTATTATTTTTTTTTTCCATACAACGCCGGATTATTATTTTTTTTCTATACAACGCCAGATTATAATTTTTTTTCTATACAACGCCAGATTATAATTTTTTTTTTCTATACAACGCCAGATTATAATTTTTTTTCTATACAACGCCAGATTATAATTTTTTTTCTATACAACGCCAGATTATAATTTTTTTTCTATACAACGCCAGATTATAATTTTTTTTTTCTATACAACGCCGGATTATTTTTTTTTTTCTATACAACGCCAGATTATAATTTTTTTTTCTATACAACGCCAGATTATTATTTTTTTTCTATACAACGCCAGATTATAATTTTTTTTTCTATACAACGCCAGATTATTATTTTTTTTTCTATACAACGCCGGATTATTATTTTTTTTTCCATACAACGCCGGATTATTATTTTTTTCTATACAACGCCAGATTATTATTTTTTTTCTATACAACGCCAGATTATTATTTTTTTTCTATACAACGCCGGATTATTATTTTTTTTCCATACAACGCCGGATTATTATTTTTTTTCTATACAACGCCGGATTATTATTTTTTTTCTATACAACGCCGGATTATTATTTTTTTTCTATACAACGCCAGATTATTATTTTTTTTCTATACAACGCCAGATTATTATTTTTTTTCTGTACAGCGCCAGATTATTATTTTTTTTCTATACAACGCCGGATTATTATTTTTTTTCCATACAACGCCAGATTATTATTTTTTTTCCATACAACGCCGGATTATTATTTTTTTTCTATACAACGCCGGATTATTATTTTTTTTCCATACAACGCCGGATTATTATTTTTTTTCTATACAACGCCAGATTATTATTTTTTTTCTATACAACGCCAGATTATTATTTTTCTTTCTATACAACGCCAGATTATTATTTTTTTTCTATACAACGCCGGATTATTATTTTTTTTCTATACAACGCCAGATTATTATTTTTTTTTTCTATACAACGCCGGATTATTATTTTTTTTTTCTATACAACGCCGGATTATTATTTTTTTTCTATACAACGCCAGATTATTATTTTTTTTTCTATACAACGCCAGATTATTATTTTTTTTCTATACAACGCCGGATTATTATTTTTTTTCTATACAACGCCGGATTATTATTTTTTTTCTATACAACGCCAGATTATTATTTTTTTTTTCTATACAACGCCAGATGATTATTTTTTTTCTATACAACGCCAGATTATAATTTTTTTTCTATACAACGCCAGATTATTATTTTTTTTCTATACAACGCCAGATTATTATTTTTTTTTCTATACAACGCCGGATTATTATTTTTTTTCTATACAACGCCAGATTATTATTTTTTTTTTTCTATACAACGCCGGATTATAATTATTTTTCTATATAACGCCGGATTATAATTATTTTTCTATACAACGCCGGATTATAATTTTTTTTTTCTATACAACGCCGAATTATTTTTTTTTACATAATGCCAGATTATAATTATTTTTCTATACAATGCCGGATTATTATTTTTTTTTCTTCTATACAATGCCGAATTATTATTATTTTTTTTTATATATATAATGCCAGATTATAATTTTTTTTCTATATAATGCCAGATTATTATTATTTTTTCTATAGAATGCCAGATTATTATTATTTTTGTGCTCTATACAATGCTGGATTATTTTTTTTCTATACAACGCCGGATTATTATTGCTTTTTTTATATACAACGCCGGATTATTATTGCTTTTTTTATATACAACGCCGGATTATTATTGCTTTTTTTATATACAACGCCGGCATGATTATTGTTTTCTATACAACGCCGTATTTTTTTTTTTTTTTTATATACAAGGTCGGATTCTTTTTTTTTTTTTTATACAATGCCGGGTTTTTTTGTTTTTGTACAATGCCCGATTGGGGTTTGTATTACTGTACACATAGATTCGAAAAAGTTGTCAAAAAACAAATATATAACAAATAAATGTTATCAAAGGCAAGATAAGTTACTTTTCTGCCAAACTGGATATATTTTTTGTGTGTTTTATTCAATGTAACATATTTATTCAGCTCGAAAAGCATACAGTTTTTACCGATGTATTCGAAAATTCAAGATGGCGTCTCACACCCTCTTTAACACCGTAAGTATGGAAAAAGGTGTTATAAATAAAAAAAAATATACAACATACTATTAAAACCCCGCCGAATATATGTCAACCTATGTCACGGTATTGAGCGAGTTTTTAACAGTATTTTATGCGGTTTTTTATTTATAACATCTTATCCCACACTTACCGTGTTAAAGAGAGAATAAGACGCCATCTTGAATGTTCCAATACATCGGTAAACACTGTATGCTTTTCGAGCTGAATAAACATGTTACATTGAATAAAAACACGAAAAATATATCCAGTTTGGCAGAAAAGTAACTTATCTTGCCTTTGATAACATTTATTTGTTATATATTTGTTTTTTTGACAACTTTTTCGAATTTATGTGTTTTTAATGAGGGGGTGAGGATGTTTTATAACTATTCTGTGCTTCCACCTTACAATTAAAAAAAAAAAAAAAAAAATATATATATATATATATATATATATATATATATATATATATATATATATATATATATATATATATAAATTGGACGGTAGCATCTGCCATCGTATACATCCGAAAACAATATCTACTGCAGAAGTGCAGAATTAAACCAAAATTTGGTGCTTATGCATTTTTGTTACCACACTTTTTTAAAATAGGTTTTTCAGGTTAAAGTAAAGTTTTTTTTTTACCTGTAAGCACAGAATAGTTACAAAACATCCTCCCCATGTTAAGAATGGTTTTCAAAATAATGACATAATCATTTATTTTTATCGTTCAATGTTTTTAATGTTAAATGATAAAATAAAACGTATTTAATCATTTTAAATCTTGCATTTTTAAATTTGTTAAACAAAAATTAAATTTTTATAACATGATCACATTTACAATAATTATGTTATTATATTTTGCCCATTTAAAATTGGTGATGTAAAAAGATATCGGTGTCGACTTTTCAGAGTCCCTTTTAGTTATTACCTGGTTTGAGAATATTTGTACAAGTAAACGTCAAATCTGCCAAAATAAAATCCGGTGTTGTATAAAAAAACAACACCGAATTAAAAAAAAAAAATTTTTTTTTATTATATATAACGCCGGATTTTATTTTCTATACCACGCTAGATTTTATTTATTTTATTTTTTTATACAACACCGGATTTTATTTTGGCAGATTTGACGTTTACTTGTACAAATATTCTCAAACCAGGTAATAACTGGGTTTGTATTACTGTACACATAGATTCGAAAACGTTGTCAAAAAACAAATATATAACAAATAAATGTTATCAAAGGCAAGATAAGTTACTTTTCTGCCAAACTGGATATATTTTTCGTGTTTTTATTCAATGTAACATGTTTATTCAGCTCGAAAAGCATACAGTGTTTACCGATGTATTGGAAAATTCAAGATGGCGTCTTATTCTCTCTTTAACACGGTAAGTGTGGGATAAGATGTTATAAATAAAAAACCGCATAAAATACTGTTAAAAACTCGCTCAATATATGTTACCGTGACATAGGTTGACATATATTTGGCGAGTTTTTAATAGTAATTTGTATAGTTTTTATTTATAACACCTTTTTCCATACTTACGGTGTTAAAGAGGGTGTGAGACGCCATCTTGAATTTTCGAATACATCGGTAAACACTATGTTTTTCGAGCTGAATAAACATGTTAAATTGAATAAAAACACAAAAAATATATCCAGTTAGGTAGAAAAGTAACTTATCTTGCCTTTGATAACATTTATTTGTTATATATTTGTTTTTTTTGACAACTTTTTCGAATCTGTGTACAGTAATACAGAAACAGGGATGTGTTATTGCCCCAAACCTGTTCTCCATCTTCATTACTGCTATCCTCCATCTCACGGACAAACATCTTCCCCATGGAGTTCGGATTATGTACAGAACTGACGGGCGACTTTTTAACATCAACAGATTTAGGGCCAAAGGTCGAACGAACACCATATCCATAGCGAACACCATATCCATTATGGAGCTACAGTATGCAGACGATAACGCCCTTGTAGCCCTCTCAGAAGAGGACCTACAGTGTACACTGGTTGCCTTCACGAGGGCGTACAAACAGCTAGGACTAACAATTAATATAAAAAAAACCAAATCCTCCATCAATCACCACCAAACAGTACTCCAGTCTCACCCCCAAACATCTCCATTGACAACGCTAGACTGGAAAATGTGGACCACTTCCCATACCTAGGCAGCATCCTATCATCAAAAGCCAACATAGATGATGAAATACAACACCGTCTCAGCTGTGCCAGTGGGGCTTTCTCAAGGCTAAGGAAGAGAGTATTTGAGAACCGTGACCTTCTGGCAAAGACCAAAATCATGGTATATAAAGCTGTCTTGCTGCCCACTCTTCTCTATGGATCGGAGACCTGGACCACATACAGGAGGCACGTAAAAACCTTGGAGACGTACCACCAAAGATGCCTCCGAAAAATCCTCAGAATTAGTTGGAAGGACCGACGCACCAACACCAGCGTCCTGAGTGAGGCTGACATTCCCACTATCACCGCTACTGTTGCTCAACGCCAGCTCAGATGGACTGGTCATGTTGTCCGAATGCCGGATCTCCGCCTCCCAAAACAGATTTTCTACTCTCAGCTTGTTGAGGGAAAGCGTGCCCAGGGTGGCCAAAAGATGAGGTATAAGGACAACATCAAAGCAAATCTAAAGCGGTTTCACATGGATCTTGAGACATGGGAGGACGTGGCTGGGAGCAGGTTGGCATGGAGGAGCGCTGTCCATAAAGGTGCTGCGCTTTATAGTAGTGACCTAAATCAAGCTGCTGAGGATAAACGCAAGCACAGAAAGGACAGATTATTAACCAGACACACCCAACCCCACCCCACCACCACTACCTTTATCTGCCCAAATTGCACAAGACAAATTGGGTCTAGGATTGGGCTCTATGCTCACCTGAGGACACACAGAAGCCACAACGGAGGACAGTCTTACTCGGACACGAGTGACCGCCGATGATGACAGTAATACAAATCCAAAAACGGATTTCATCCCTATTTTTATTTTATTTTTTTTTTTTTTTCGTATTGAATTCCTGGAATGAAAGGTAAGTTTGTTGTCTTTTACTTTTTAACAATTTAAAAATGCAATAACTTAGAATAATTTTGGTACTTGTACAGTTTAATCAAGACAATAAAAAAATGAAAATATCGAAAAAAGGTTAAATTGCACTAATCCGTTTTGAACTGAAGATCTCCGAAAAAAAAGAAAAGAAAAATTCACTTAATTTGATAGAGTAGTTTTTTTTTATTTTACAGCGGAAAAACACGTTTTTATGAGAGCGCGTTGAAGGCTGACATCTTGGATTTTTTGTAAATTTTTGTTTGAATTTTAGAAACACCACAGGGAGATAATTCCAGTTAAAGCGCCGACACTCCCTGCCCATCTTTAATACTAGCTTTTCTTCTAAAAATCAAACCTTTTGCTCGGTATCATAACAAATTGTTTTTCCACTGTAAAAAAAAAACAAAAAAACAACAACAACAAACAAAAAAAAAACTACTTAATGAAATTAAGTGATTTTTTTTCAGAGAACTTCATTCCATAACGGATACGTACAATTTAAACTTTTTTCGATATTTTCATTTTTTAATATCTTGATTAAACTGTACAAGTACCATAATTTTAAACATTAAAAACATTTATTTTTATTGCAAGCTAATAAAAAAAATATAAAAAATTACGAAAACACATTGAGTTGAACAACTGTTAGTGTATTTTTAGTAAAAAAGAAAGAAAAATGTCTAACACTATAGACTACAAATGTTGGTTTAATCTAAACTTAGCGTTCCGAGGTGTTAAATTGTCATTGTCTACTTTAGGACATCTAAGAAAAATGCAATTTTACCCAACTTTTCGAAAAAGTGACCTTTACCTATACATAATTTTCTCAATCATTAAATTTTAAAAAATATTATATATATATATATATATATATATATATATATATATATATATATATATATATATATATATATATATATATACGATATAGATACGATATATATACGATGTCCAGCATGTTAAAAATATACCTTTTGTTGTAAAAATCTAATGAATAAACATCTGAAGAAGTTGATGGGGACAGGATATTTTTATGGAAACATAAATCGTAAAATTGCCAACTCATCAATGAAACAGCTGTAATGGAAAAAAATCCAGGAAATAAACGAAGGTTATAAAAATGAAAGCATGAGTCTTTGAATTTTCAACAAAATTTTGCACTATATATATCTATTATATCTATAAAAGTGAACGTGTCTGTCTGTCTGTCTGTGTACATTTCCCTACGCAATAACTCTGTCAATTTTTAGTCTATAGACTCGAAATTTGAAATACCGGGTACTGAGATTTGGGAAAATCGATGTGACGGGTGTCAGCCAGAAATTTGGCTGTTAAGGGATCAAAGTTCAACGATTTGACCTTTAAGAACTCTACCAAACTCCTCCGACAATTTTGGGTCTAGACACTTGAAATTTTAGATATAGGTTCCTTGAACATGGATCTAACTTAATAAAGTGATTTGAGCCCGAAACAATAAATTTTAAGGGGTCATAATAGGGGTCAAAGTTTAAAAAAATTAACCATTTTTTTGTTTTTTTGCTTTTTTTGCACAGCATACACCTCCAAACACCCGAGCAACGCCGGGAACCCCTGCTAGTATATATATATATATATATATATATATATATATATATATATATATATAATGTTTTCTCCAAAATTTTAAACTTTAGAATGAAGATCACTTTCTTTCATAAAACTTACATAAAATAGACACATTTCTTGGCCATCAACAATTAGCAGAAACTTAATATAGAAAAAAACAGTTGTAAAACTTTACAATCCAACCCAGCGTAGTTTACCTCTTTAAAAAAAAAGTTGACTTTATTTTGGCAACTACGTTTTAACAGCTTTAAAATATCCGCAAAAAGAATAAAATCATAGAGATTTAAATTTTTAAGGTGGGTAATCATTTTCCTATATAAATTTAAGGTAAAATGAACACCCACTTCATGACCAGCAATAATATCTGTAATTTTTTTGTTAGACAAGAAGAGAGTGGGAGCTCAGATCAGTCTTTGCTTTCTTACGTTTTTTTTTCGATAAGTATTATATTCTATATGTTGTTAACTATTCTGTACTCCCACTCAACAATTTAATAAACCAAAGATACTGTTAAAAAGTGTGATTGTGACATGTCTTTGGTGGTTTCCTACCAGAATTTTGTTTAATTATTGATTTTTAAATGATTATCGGGACTTTCATTATGGCTGTTTTATATCAGCCAGTTTTTCTAATTTTAATGGAAGATTCAGCACGAATTTTTTCAAGTAAATAAACGCTTCTAAATAAGTTAAAACATAAAACAAACTTATTCAAATAGGTAGAAGAGTTACTTATGTTGCCTTTGGTAACAATCATTGGTGATGTATTTGATTTTTACACCTTTTTAATTTTTTGTCTCAAATGCACATTTAATTTTTTTCAATTGTTAGGTGAAATTACCAATTAGTTAGCCAGGACCCCCTTTCTCATGTTAAGAATAGCTTTCTATATAATACCATTATTATTAGTAAGTGAAGGTGTCCTTTAAAAAAAAATATAATGTATGAATAAATGTTCCCTCCCCGGATTTAAATTTTTAATTAAACTTTTTTCGTTTTTATAGAATGTAAATAACAAATAAATAGATAAGATGGCAGTTTTTTTTGTTTTTTTTAAAGAAAAAGCTAATAACAGTATTTTTTATAGTATCTTTTGTTTATTAAATTACTGGTGAAAATATCCTTTTTATTTAATGATTTAACCGTAATAGAATGTATTATGACTTAAAAGTAATAGAACGTAATCTGATTTGAATGTAATAGAACATAATTTGAACATAATAGAACGTAATATCACTTGAATATGATAGAACGTAGTATCACTTGAACATGATAGAACGTAGTATCACTTGAACATAATAGAACGTAATATCACTTGAACATAATAGAATGTAATATCGCTTGAACATAATAGAATGTAATATCACTTGAACATAATAGAATGTAATATCACTTGAACATAATAGAATGTAATATCACTTTAACATAGTCACCTATGTAAACGAGAACCTCCCAAATTAAAATCTTGAATAATTATCTAAACTCAAATGTAAATTAATATTAAGCAGACTTCACAAATTGATAAAAGTTAATTATTGGATTTTAATTATAAGGTGGAGCTCGAATTATTCAAACTCGAGATATATAATGCCAAAACATCCACCCATTAATATGGCAGGGGAGATTATCTTCAAAAGCGTCCTGAATTGATAATTGAGCCCCAGACTTTTACTAAGTAGATATTAATTAGTCCTTTATACCCATTACCCCCTTTTTTCTTTTTTTTTTAATGGAGAGTAGATAATACAGTGGATGTGTTATCGGCAGCTCCAGTAACTCTCGCTTCTCCTTTTTTGTCCCTCAGTCCTCATGCAAATGAGTGATTTTTCTGACAAAGGGTGAAGAAAAAGCTGCTTTAAAGGTCGGTAGTACTTGGTAAACAGTAGTCTGAGATGTCGGAAATTTTTCTGTCTCTATGTTTATCCTTGTGGCCATGTCACTAGTAAGGGTGCTGGAGGTAAACGTTTTGTCTGGGCTGACGTTATCCGCCTGATAGTCAGGGACCCGAACTTTGGATTAACCACTAAGGGGGCTGTTCTATCAGCAGGCGCAAAGTACTGGGACTGCTGTATTGCCATTTGGTGAATGGACTCTGGACCATGCAGTAGTCTCTGGTGGGGACTCTCGATGACATACTAGTGGGTAATTGTTACGGCTTTACCTTTTCATGTGCTCCAAAATAAAAAAATTTCCTCTCTTTTTCTCTCTTACTTTCCCTCTCTGTATTGCTCTAACCAAGTATGCCGACCTGTTCCACAAATCCCCAAACCTCAACATGAATCATCTCCAGAAAAAAAAAACTCGAATAAACCTAGAACCCCATCTTCCAACGTAGACCCCTACTACCATGTCTCCTTCTCCAACATCAGGGGTCTACGTTCCAACCTTCCAGAGGTTGAAACCCAATTACAGGAGATGACACTGGACATATTCTTTCGAAGCGAAATTGGAATAGGGCCGACCACTTCCCTAGATGAGTTTATAATTAACGGATACTCTAACTTAACATCTAAATCTGACCCCCAAGATTGCCATGGGCATGGAATATGTGCCTACATTAAAGATGGCTTCCCATGTGGCAGGGATATCTCTAGAGAAGATCCTAATTTACCTTATATGTGCTTCCGGGTTGCACTTGCTTACACCACTGCATTTATATTTGCCGTCTATCGGCCCCATAACAGCGGAGTTACTATCTTTAAGACCATATCTGAGAAAATAGACCACATCCTGTCTGCACATCCCTCGGCTAACATCCACATCTGTGGTGACTTCAACGTCCATAACATGGAATGGCTAACCCACTCAAATAAGACGGACAATGAGGGGAGGTTCTGTCATGATTTTGCCATTGCTTATGACCTCACTCAGATTGTTCATGAGCCCACCTGTGTGCGCGATACTACAGGTCAATATGCAAGCCTCCTAAACCTTTTTCTCTCAACTTCCTCTGAGCTATGTTCATGTTCCATTCTTTTTCCTCTAGGATTCTCCGAACACTCCATTGTATCAGTTAAGATAAAAATGAAATGTAATAAGTCCCCAGATGTACCCTTCCACCGTACTGTATACTGATACTCCATGGCTGACTGGGATAGCTTCTGTACATTTATATGATCTACCTCTGCATTCCATGTTTAAAAAGGATGTATCCTCTATAGTATCAGACCTGACCGAATGGTTAATTGTAGGCATAGACCGATTCATACCATCTAAAAAATTCCAACAAAAACCTACCAGCCAGCCAGCCAGCCAGCCATGGTTCTCCCCAGAATGTGCTACTGCCATCGCGCACAGAAATCACTTTTTCCATAGCTACCAACATAATAGATGCACTGAGACTAAAGCTGCTTTCAGAACTGCCAGCAATCACTGTAAAAGAGTAATAAAAAATGCAACAGAGCTATATGTCCAGTCTGTTAAATCCAAAGTAGCTGAGCAGCGGCTTGGTTCCCACCAGTTTTGGCAAATAACAAATAGGATCCTGAACAGAAGTGTGCGTTCTATCCCAACCATTATGAATGGACCAGAGGTCATCTCAGTTTCAGACAAGGCCAAACTATTTGCAAAGAACTTTGCAGCTAATTCTACCCTATGCGACGAAGGCCATCAACTCCTCATATTTCCTTCTATAACACAGAACACGCTAGGTAACATACAAATATCTGTGCATGTGGTCGCCAAGCTAATCAAGAACCTTGATTCCAGTAAAGCAACTGGCCCTGACGGCATCCCAATTATTGTGTTAAAAAAGCTTCAACCAGAACTTGCTCCCATACTTACGAAACTGTTTAAACGTTGTCTTAAGGAGAAGTGCTTTCCAACACCTTGAAAAACCTCATTAGTATGCCCTGTATTAAAGAACTCAGGTGATAAGTCATCTCCCTCTCAGTACAGACCAATAAGTCTCCTGTGCGTCATGAGTAAGTTGCTGGAATTCATATTAAATAGAGAAATAGTCAACCACCGCAGCAGAAATAACCTTCTTAGTGACACACAATATGGTTTCTGTTCTGCAAGATCTACTGCAGATGTGCTAACGGTTATATCTCATAGGATTAGTGAATCTCTTGACAAAGGCTTCCTTTCCAGGGCAATTACTCTTGACATATCAAAGGCCTTCGACAAGGTATGGCATAAAGGCCTACTTCACAAGATCTCCAGCTACGGTATAACTGGAAATATTCTCTCTATCATTAAATCATTTCTCTCTGATAGGCTCATAAGAGTAGTGGTTGATGGACAAAAATCAGAGGCCTGCAGTATTAATGCTGGAGTCCCTCAAGGGTCCATCCTGGGCCCAACTCTCTTCCTGATCTACATCAATGATCTCCCTAAACACATACTTAAATCATTCGTTGACATCTATGCTGATGACACAACCATCTACAGCAACCCATCAAAGGCTGTAAATGACAAAGCTCTCTCTGATTCTCTCTCCTCTGATCTCGAACGAGTGGTTCAGTAGGGGAAGACGTGGCTGGTTACCTTTAATGCATCTAAAACCAAACTCCTATCTTTACATCATCAACGCTCTGATCCTTCCATATTTTTTCCCTTTAGGAAATTAACTTTAGGCTTTAATCTTTCAAATACAATCAAAAAGTAGTCGGAAACCAACAAAAGAAAATTATGATAAATCGGCTTTCAAAACTATGTCCCTCTACCTTTATTCGGCCATTTTTGCCTGTACCTACATAGTGAGAACTCACCTCCCAAAAAGGGACAATCCCGTCAGCATCCCCTTATAAATAAGGGAACACAAAGCTATAGATAATTAAATGAATATTTTCCAATATGAGAAATGCCTGGCATGGTTGCTTCTTTAAACTGAACAAATACCACAAATACCAGATGTTTGACCAAAATCGGAAAAATGTCTAGTTGTCGTCAATTTACTCAACATGAAACCTGTAATCGTTTTTCTCGTGTAAATATTAAAATGTCATGATAAATAAAATAAGACTAATTTTATCTGTCATAGTTACCAAAGAGATCTACCATAATTGGAAATAATTTCTCTTAGTGTTTTTTTTTTTTTTTTTTTTTTCTGCGGACCAACGATTCCGTTCGCCATACTGAATTTAAAATTCAGTTTGCGAATTCAGTCGCATTTGAAAAATCGTTTCCGTTATATCGTAGCAAATCAGATTATGCAACAAAAAGTATTACTGCATGAATTCTGTATCTTTTTTTATCGAATTTGCTGAACACATTAAAAATGTAAGGGAGATAATTACATTTATCAAACTAACAATCATAATGAAAATGTTACAACTGATATTTTATAATAGTTTTAAGAGTTGATTGCGCTTTTTTTTTCAATACTGAACTGAATCCAAAATTATGAATTGGTATTTGTACAGTTTAATCAAGACATTAAAAAATGAAAATATCGAAAAAAAAAAGTTTAAATTGTACGTATCCGTTATGGAATTCACTTAATTTCATCAAGTAGTTGTTGTTTTATAGCGAAAAAAGAATTTATGATACCGAGCAAAAGGTTCGATTTTTTAGGAAGAAAAGCTAGTATTAGAGATGGGGGGGGGGGAGTATCGGCACTTTATATGGAGTTATCTCACTCTAAACTCCAAACAAAAATTAAGAACAAATCCAAGATGTCTGCCTTCAATGCGCTCTCATAAAAAATAAATAAATAAATAAATAAATAAATAAAATAAACAAAAAATAAAAACTGCTTAATCAAATTCAGTGAATTTTTTTTTGGCGGGGGGGGGGGGGGAGATCTTCAGTTCCAAACGGATCCGTACAATATAACCTTTTTTCGATATTTTCATTTTTTAATGTCTTGATTAAACTGTACAAGTTCCTAGGAATTAAACGACAACGTAAAACTATGTTTAAAGTTTATAACATTTAAACATTACACCAAGACAAATACGATAATACAAAAAAAAAAAATAATTATCTGAACATTTATTGAATTAACATACGATTAAGGAATTCTGAAATGAAAGACAGTTGTCATTATATAAAAATGTATGACTTTAAAAGTTGGGGTTGTGTTACTATACACAGATTCCAAAAAAGTGATATAAAAATCAAATATTTAACAAATAAATGTTATCAAAGGGAAGATAAGTTACTCTTCTACCTATCTGCAAAATGTTTTCAGTGGTTTTACTCGCTTTAAAACGTCGGTTCGAAAATCATACAGTGCTTATCGGTATATGTGAATTTTTAAATGCAGTAACATCACCAGAAAAAAAACAAAAAACCCCAAAATCAAACAAAAAAAAAAAACCCTACCGTAATTAAATTTTTTATAATGAGGAGGGTGGAGGTTTTTATACTGGGGCAGTCAAGTTTAAAATCACTGTGCCGCATTGTAATTGGCATAGCTTTATGTTAAGTCAGACAACAGCAGGAACCGAGGGTATGTAGTGTTTGTATTATTTCATCGGCAACGCTCGGCATTGTTGATGTCATGGTCCGGGGAAAGCTGAGCAAATGCTGAGTTACGTCTGGATCAATATCTGCATGAAGACCGTTTTTTGGTTATTTTACAAGCCTTTTGATGATTTAAATAGTGATATAAAATTATATTTCTGTTTATTTGCGTTTTTTGTCTTTACTTTAGCAAATATAATTAATTTTTTTTACTTTAGCAAATATAATTAATTTTTTTTACTTTAGCAAATGTAATTAAAATTGTAACTTTAGCAAATATAATTAAACTTTTTTACTTTAGCAAATATAATTAAAATTTTTACTTTAGTAAATATAATGAATATTTTTGACTTTAGCAAAGATAATTAAAAAATTTTACTTTAGCAAAGATAATTAAATTTTTTTACGTTAGCAAATATAATTAATTTTTTTTTACTTTAGCAAAGATAATTAATTTTTTTTTACTTTTGCAAATATAATCAAATTTTTTTTACTTTAGCAAAGATAATTAAAAAATTTTACTTTAGTAAATATAATTAAATTTTATTACTTTAGCAAATATAATTAAATTTTTTTACTTTAGGAAATATAATAAACCTTTTTTACTTTAGCAAATATAATTAAAAAGTTTTACTTTAGCAAATATAATTAAAAAATTTTACTTTAGCAAATATAATTAAATTTTTTTACTTTAGCAAATATAATTAAATTTTTTTACTTTAGCAAATATAATTAAACTTTTTTACTTTAGGAAATATAATTAAATTTTTTTACTTTAGCAAATATGATCAAATTTTTTTACTTTAGCAAATATAATTAAAATTTTTACTTTAGCAAAGATAAGTAAATCTTTTTACTTTAGTAAATATAATTAATTTTTTTTACTTTTGCAAATATAATTAAAATTTTTTACTTTAGTAAATATAATTAAAATTTTTAACTTTAGTAAATATAATTAAATTTTTTTACTTTAGTAAATATAATTAAAATTGTTTACTTTAGTAAATATAATTAAAATTTTTTACTTTAGCAAATATAATTAAAAAATTTTACTTTAGTAAATATAATTAAAATTTTTTACTTTAGTTAATATAATTAAAATTTTTTACTTTAGTAAATATAATTAAAATTTTTTACTTTAGTAAATATAATTACATTTTTTTACTTTAGCAAATATAATTAAATTTTTTTACTTTTGGAAATATAATTAAATTTTTTATACTTTAGCAAATATAATTAAACATTTTTACTTTAGTAAATATAATTAAAATTTTTTACTTTAGCAAATATAATTAATTTTTTTTACTTTAGCAAATATAATTAAATCTTTTTACTTTAGTAAATATGATTAAATTTTTTTGCTTTAGCAAAGATAATTAAACATTTTTACTTTAGTAAATATAATTAAAATTTTTACTTTAGCATATATAATTAACAATTTTTACTTTAGCAAATATAATTAACATTTTTTACTTTAGCAAACATAATTAACATTTTTTACTTTAGCAAATATAATTAACATTTTTTACTTCAGGGAATATAATGAGCTATTTTTCTGTTTTGGGAACAAGTGAACATATTGTTGAGCACGAACACAACTTTTACATCATTTGAATTTACGTGAATAAAACAGGTATTAATAACAGAGAAAAACTATGGACACTCTTTCAAATTGTCATAGATTAACTTTATTAACCAGTCAGACATATTTCTCTTTGCAAAGATATCTCTAAGGATTCATGAAGATTGAACTTTCTTTATGATTTAACGATCCTCAAACCACAGTTCCAAATTTTGTAATGCAGGGCGAACCCTTTTTTCTTTAATAGAGAAAAAGAAGCACGCTTTCAAAAGCTGATGAAGGTGACAGGGGGCAGCGACCGCAATGTTGGGCTAAAAACACCCAAGATGAGAATAATAGTCCGATTAATCAAAATAACACAAGCATTCACATCACATCTCAAATATTCGGAATTGTAAATGCATTTTCTTTACATGAAGAAATACTAATTATATTTTGTTTACAAACAAATGTTACATAAAGAAATACTAATTATATTTTGTTTACAAAGAAATATTACATGAAGAAATAATAATTATATTTTGTTTACAAACAAATGTTACATAAAAAAGAACTAATTATATTTTGTTTATAAACAAATGTTACATGAAGAAATACTAATTATATTTTGTTTACAAACAAATATTACATAAAGAAATAATAATTATATTTTGTTTAAAAACAAATATTACATGAAGAAATAATAATTATATTTTGTTTAAAAACAAATATTACATGAAGAAATAATAATTATATTTTGTTTACAAACAAATTTTACATAAAGAAATACTAATGATATTTTGTTTACAAACAAATGTTAGAAGAAATACTAATTATATTTTGTTTTCAAACAAATATTAGAAGAAATACTAATTATATTTTGTTTTCAAACAAATATTAGAAGAAATACTAATTATATTTTGTTTTCAAACAAATATTAGAAGAAATACTAATTATATTTTGTTTTCAAACAAATATTAGAAGAAATACTAATTATATTTTGTTTTCAAACAAATATTAGAAGAAATACTAATTATATTTTGTTTTCAAACAAATATTAGAAGAAATACTAATTATATTTTGTTTTCAAACAAATATTAGAAGAAATACTAATTATATTTTGTTTACAAACAAATTTTACATAAAGAAATACTAATGATATTTTGTTTACAAACGTTACATGAAGAAATACTAATGATATTTTGTTTACAAACGTTACATGAAGAAATACTAATTATATTTTGTTTACAAACAAATGTTACATGAAGGAGTACTAATTATATTTTTTTACAAACAAACGTTACATGAAGGAATACTAATTATATTTTTTACAAACAAACGTTACATGAAGGAATACTAATTATATTTTTTACAAACAAACGTTACATGAAGGAATACTAATTATATTTTTTACAAACAAACGTTACATGAAGGAATACTAATTATATTTTTTTACAAACAAACGTTACATGAAGAAATACTAATTATATTTTTTTACAAACAAATGTTACATGAAGAAATACTAATTATATTTTTTACAAACAAACGTTACATAAAGAAATACTAATGATATTTTGTCTACAAACGTTACATGAAGAAATACTAATTATATTTTTTTACAAACAAATGTTACATGAAGAAATACTAATTATATTTTTTTACAAACAAACGTTACATGAAGAAATACTAATTATATATTTTTACAAACAAATGTTACATGAAGAAATACTAATTATATTTTTTTACAAACAAACGTTACATGAAGAAATACTAATTATATTTTTTTACAAACAAATGTTACATGAAGAAATACTAATTAGATTTTTTACAAACAAATGTTACATGAAGGAATACTAATTATATTTTTTTACAAACAAATGTTACATGAAGAAATACTAATTAGATTTTTTACAAACAAATGTTACATGAAGAAATACTAATTATATTTTTTTACAAACAAATGTTACATGAAGAAATACTAATTATATTTTTTTACAAACAAATGTTACATGAAGAAATACTAATTAGATTTTTTACAAACAAATGTTACATGAAGAAATACTAATTATATTTTTTTACAAACAAATGTTACATGAAAGAATACTAATTATATTTTTTTACAAACAAATGTTACATGAAGAAATACTAATTATATTTTTTTACAAACAAATGTTACATGAAGGAATACTAATTATATTTTTTTACAAACAAATGTTACATGAAGGAATACTAATTATATTTTTTTACAAACAAATGTTACATGAAGGAATACTAATTATATTTTTTTACAAACAAATGTTACATGAAGAAATACTAATTATATTTTTTTACAAACAAATGTTACATGAAGGAATACTAATTAGATTTTTTACAAACAAATGTTACATGAAGGAATACTAATTATATTTTTTTACAAACAAATGTTACATGAAGAAATACTAATTAGATTTTTTACAAACAAATGTTACATGAAGAAATACTAATTATATTTTTTTACAAACAAATGTTACATGAATAAATACTAATTATATTTTTTTACAAACAAATGTTAAATGAAGGAATACTAATTATATTTTTTTACAAACAAATGTTACATGAAGGAATACTAATTAGATTTTTTACAAACAAATGTTACATGAAGAAATACTAATTAGATTTTTTACAAACAAATGTTACATGAAGAAATACTAATTATATTTTTTTACAAACAAATGTTACATGAAGAAATACTAATTATATTTTTTTACAAACAAATGTTACATGAAGAAATACTAATTATATTTTTTTACAAACAAATGTTACATGAAGAAATACTAATTAGATTTTTTACAAACAAATGTTACATGAAGAAATACTAATTATATTTTTTTACAAACAAATGTTACATGAAGGAATACTAATTATATTTTTTTACAAACAAATGTTACATGAAGAAATACTAATTATATTTTTTACAAACAAATGTTACATGAAGAAATACTAATTAGATTTTTTTACAAACAAATGTTACATGAAGAAATACTAATTATATTTTTTTACAAACAAATGTTACATGAAGAAATACTAATTAGATTTTTTACAAACAAATGTTACATGAAGAAATACTAATTAGATTTTTTACAAACAAATGTTACATGAAGGAATACTAATTATATTTTTTTACAAACAAATGTTACATGAAGAAATACTAATTATATTTTTTTACAAACAAACGTTACATGAAGGAATACTAATTATATTTTTTTACAAACAAACGTTACATGAAGGAATACTAATTATATTTTTTTACAAACAAATGTTACATAAAGAAATACTAATGATATTTTGTTTACAAACGTTACATGAAGGAATACTAATTATATTTTTTTACAAACAAACGTTACATGAAGAAATACTAATTATATATTTTTACAAACAAATGTTACATGAAGGAATACTAATTATATTTTTTTACAAACAAATGTTACATGAAGAAATACTAATGATATTTTGTTACAAACAAATGTTACATGAAGGAATACTAATTATATTTTTTACAAACAAATGTTACATGAAGAAATACTAATGATATTTTGTTACAAACAAATGTTACATGAAGAAATACTAATTATATTTTTTTACAAACAAATGTTACATGAAGAAATACTAATGATATTTTTTTACAAACAAATGTTACATGAAGAAATACTAATGATGTTTTTTTACAAACAAATGTTACATGAAGAAATACTAATTATATTTTTTTACAAACAAACGTTACATGAAGGAATACTAATTATGTTTTCTGTTTCAACAATAACGAATTTATTGACATTTTATAAGTATTACATGAAGTACTAATTATATTTTGTTTATCAACAATAATGAAGTTTGAACATTCTGTATGATTTACAGACCCACCTGCACAGTCATGGTTCGACTTCTTGTAATGCAGAGCCAACCCCTTTTCCTTAGTAAAGAAAACGTATTATGCTTTCAACACCTGAAGAAGGCAACAGGGTGCTGCGACCGAAACGTTATGCTAATAACAGAAAGATAAGAATAATAATCCAATTAATCTAAAATTAATCCAATATTCAGAGCTGAAAATTCATTTTGTTTACAAAGAAATATTACATGAAGAAATACTAATTATATATATTATTCCTTAAATGGAATTCATTTGTGAGATGAGCATTATATATATTAATTTATTTTTTTATTTCGGACTATTATTCTCATCTTTGTTGTTGTTTTTCATCTTTATTGGTTGTTACCATCTGACGAAGGCCAGAGGAATAGTTGGCTGAAACGTTCTGAAAAAGAACAACCAATAAACATGAAAAACAACAACTAACAAAGATGAGAATAATAGTCCGAAAAAAAATAAATTAAGTACTAATTATATTTTGTTTTTTTTTAACAATAACCAATTTGTTGACATTTTTTATAGGAATATGTTAAAAAAGTAAATAATATCGCATGAAATCTATTTTACATATTTAATTTATATTTTCAGATTTTGCAGCAATTGACAGAAATCAATTATTTGATTAGAATGGATCTTCATTTTCCGTTGATGATATAAGATAAATATTACAAGAAGTACTAATTATATTTTTTAACAATACCGAATTTGTTGCCTTTTTTTATAAATATTACAAGAAGTACTAATTATATTTTTTAACAATACCGAATTTGTTGCCTTTTTTATAAATATTACAAGAAGTACTAATTATATTTTTAACAATACCGAATTTGTTGCCTTTTTTATAAATATTACAAGAAGTACTAATTATATTTTTTAACAATACCGAATTTGTTGCCTTTTTTATAAATATTACAAGAAGTACTAATTATATTTTTTAACAATACCGAATTTGTTGCCTTTTTTATAAATATTACAAGAAGTACTAATTATATTTTTTAACAATACCGAATTTGTTGCCTTTTTTATAAATATTACAAGAAGTACTAACAAATTTGTTGATTTTTTTATAAGTATTACATGAAGAACTAATATTTTGTTTTCAACAATAACAAATTTGTTGACTTTTTAATAAGAATTCGTTTAAAAGTTAAATATTATCACATGAAATCTATTTTATATTTTCAGAGTTTGCAGCAATCGACAGAAATCAATTATTTGATTAGAATGGATCTTCATTTTCCGTTGATGATATAAGAAACTCATACCATATTGTGAGATGCCCACATATAAATTTCGTGATTTAATTTTTCTAAATAGTCATTACGTAATACATTACTTTTAGTGATGTCGTTCATGTGGTTCAACGGGATTCTCAAATGGAAGATTGCATCTCCAAATTGTACACACATACACTGCATCCGATTCGTAAAGATTTATATCCGTACAATTTTATGTTTATCGGTTTAGTTTTCCTAATTAGACGCATTCGATTCAACATCTTTGATTCCGACACAAGTCAATGACAGGTTTTGCAGTTTAAATGTCTCATGAACCTAATATCTGTAAACAGAGATGAGAATTTTTATACATAAATACGTTGTCACCATATTCAATACCATCTTATCAATATGTATAAGATATTTCTATTCCTATATAATAAAAGGACTATAGATAAATATATGCATATGTGATATATATATATATATATATATATATATATATATATATATATATATATATGATAAATTACTATGCATATATATACGAGCAAACAAAATATCAGAAAGCAAAGAAGTCATAGGCTTGTGAAACACGTGACATCAAATTTGATGAAAAGTAGTTCAAAGCATTGTTCTTGTTACGTGTATGAATTTCTTTTACATATAGCATTACTATCAATGTAAAAATGCATGGAAAATTTAAAAACGCAAAAAATCCTACATCAATAATGTTTAAGAAAAAATACAAATTTTATTTAATATCTTAACAGAATAAACATCCGCTAAAACTTAAACCAGTACAAATTAGAGTTGATAATATAAAAACATATTTTATTAATATTATTAATTATGATAATATAAAAACATATTTTATTAATATTATTAATTATGATAATATAAAAACATTTTACTAACAACGGTGAAAGAATGTGAATGTTTAAGAGATTGTTTTGTTTTTGCAAAATAAACTGAAAATCGAAAAATTCATTAAAAATAATTTTGCGAAAAATCATAAGTTTACAATAAAAGAAAACTTAAAGTCTAAGGCGAAACAAGAAAAATCTTTCTGGAAAAGCCTGGTGTATCAAAGACGAACGGTTAAGTAAAATAGAAACAAAAGGAAAGGGAAAACAAAAATTCTTTAATAGATGTAAGTTGTTTTTATTAGTGAAAATCATTTTTATTGTGGAATATTCGAACACATACTATAAATTAATAATTTTATTAAATTGTGTTTTTTCTCATTGAAATTTAGTCTGTTTTACTATATGCAAAGTAATATGGAAAACAAACTACATTCTTGTCAAGTATGTAGTTTGTGTTTTACCAAAAAAGCACATTTGTTGCGACATGTGTTAACACATAAAGGACACAAACCACATTCTTGTGAAATACGTGGTTCTTCTTTTAAAGAAAAGTAATATTTGTTGCGAGATATGTTAACATACACAGGAGACAACATTGTTGTGAAGTATGTGGTTCTTTTTTATGGAAGTCATCTTTGTTGCAACATATGTTTACACATGCAGGAGATAAACCACATTCTTGAGAAGTATGGGGTTCTTTTACATGTAAGTCAAATTTGTTGCGACATATGTTAAAACATGCAGGAGAGAAAATGGATTAAAAAAAATAGTGGGCCTACAAGCAAATTGCCAATGCCGGTTTTGCCACTCAACAATCGACAGCCCAAGCCACTTAATGTCTGCATGCTTAATCTTATTGACAGATGGCCTTTACACTGCCCATCACAACAAAGTATGTAAGTACCTCCATTGGAAGATCTGTGGAGAGATGCAATTTGACAGAGCAACGAACATCTGGGAACATGAACCACCACCAATAACATCAAATGGAAAAGTGACCATGTTCTATGACAAAGACATACAAGCGGGCAGATACATAAAAGACAAAGCCATCAAACCAGATATTGTAATATGGAACAAGCCCAAAAGAACTGCGCTCATTATCGATGTCACAGTCCCAAATGATTTTGGCCTTAATAGAGCCGAACGGGAAAAGATAACAAAATATGAGATCTAAAAAAGGATCTAAAACCACATTGTCACTGAAAGAAATAAACATTATACCGGTTGTGATAGGAGCAACTGGGTTAATAAAAAAGAATCTTCATAAATACTTAGAAGCAATCCCTGGAAGACCAAGCTGTAACGAAATACAAATAGCAGCCATAAAGGGAACAGCATCTATTCTTAAAAGAGCCCTCGGATATAAATTAAAATCATAACATAATCAAGTGTTAGCTCCAGGAGGGATTAACCCCTTTATATCTTAAAACTTACTGAAGTTAAATAAAAAAAAGAAAGAAATCACATTCTTGTGAAATATATGGTTCTTTTTACACGGAAATCATCTTTGTTGCAACATATGTTAACACATGCAAGAGACCAACCACATTCTTGTGAAGTATATGGTTCCTTTACATGGAAGTCATATTTGTCGCAGCATCTGTTTACACATAGAGGAATAAACCAGTCTTGTGAAGTATGTGGTTCTTTTGCAAACAAGTCAACTTGGTTGAATCATATACGAAATGTAGTTCTTTTAAACAGAAGTCAAATTTGTTGAATCATATACGAATGCATACGGGAGACAGAACACATTCTTGTGAAGTATGTTCTTTTCCATGGAAGTCATCTTTGTTGCGACGTTTGTTAACACATACAGGTGACAAACCACATTCTTGTGAAGTATGTGTTTCTTCTTTCGTAGCAAAGTCAAATTTGTTGAATCATATCCAACTGCATACAGAGTTCAAGCGTTAGCCCCTGGTTGTGGGCCCCGTGATTTCTGAGAACTTCGACTGAAGTAAAATAAAACAAAGAGAGAAAAGCCACATTCTTGTGAAGAATGTGGTTGTTTTTTTTTGTACAGAAGTCACATTTGTTGCAACATATGCGAACACATACAGGAGAGAGAGATTATACCACATGGAATTGGAAAGTGTGAATCATCTGCTATCAAGTTGCAAGGTTCTTTTAAAAGATGATTTCTACACAGTGAGACATGATGGAGTATGTGAGTACCTCCACTGGACCATCTGTAAAGAATTAAACATCCAATGTAGCAGAAAATCCTGGGAACATCAACCTGAAAGAAGTTGGAAATGGCTTATATACCATACATTACGACTATGCAATCCCTACAGCCACCTACCATGAAATGCTGCTATGAAACCTGACATAGTCATATGGAATAAGTCAGAGAATCGCGACCTTGAAGTTAGTGTCATAATGATGGAGGTCTGAACAGAGCTGAAAGAGAGAAACAGACCAAATATCAAGGTCTCATGTTCATATGAAAAGAAACGGGAATCTTAATGAGATATCAATCATACCAGTTATTATAGGTGCCACAGAGCTTATAAAGAAAAACCTGATGTCCTACCTAACTAATATTTCTGGTGAAGAAAGTGCAGAAGAGATCCAGACAATTGCACTTAAGGGAACAACGAGGATACTAAAAAGAGCTCTCGGCTGGTTTCAATAAAAAGCAAGGGAATATTGGCAGCTGGTTTGGCTGTCCCATACCCAACGTTGCAATCTTCAAAGGAAGAAAACTAAAAAAGAGACAGACCACATTCTTGTGAAGTATGTGGTTCTTCTTTTACATGGAAGCCATGTTGTGACATATGTTAACACATACAGCTGACAGAAATTCGTCTAAAAAAATAATCTCACAAATTAATAAATATATACCTGCACATGACATTAAGGAGAGAGCCCTAAAAATGGCTGAGATTTACTTCAACTCCTAAATAGACCAGAAAAAAACACCACCAAACGCAGTGGAGCCTGGAAAAGTAGACCCTTATATGGGCAATGGAGTATGCCAAAGCCAAATATGCAGGGCTAATAGAACAGTGGCAGAATGGCAAAGAATTTTCTACCACCATTGCCCATACAAAAATAAAATCCCAAAGGAAGACTTACTTGCCAGAAATCCAACTTCTTGTTGAGTGGAACATTCTCGCAGGATGAGATTATAGAATCAAAATGCTGCACTAACCAGATGGCTATAAACAGGGAGTGCCCAATCAACAACCCCGTCTCCATGCAGGAATCCTACCAAACTACCAATATATATAGCCCAGAAAAAAACTCTGCGACACAAGCACATGACACAATAGAAAAATCTCCACCGAAAAAAAAAAAACACCCACCAAAAACTCCTCGTCAATAAAAACCCCCACCAGACTCTGAGGAGACGACAGAGCCAAAAAAATATTCAAAATCCACTGATAGGTGCAGGACAGATTGAGCTAGAGAACCTGCTGGCCAATCAAATTGAAAGAACTAGGCATCTACAATTACAAGACCGACCCAGACTGGTCCAAATAAAGATGACCAAGGCCTTCAAAAACCTTGCTGTAAAAGTGGACGATGCCCTTTCTAAGTTAGTACCAACAGATGTTTTATTAACAGAAATTAATCATGCTACATATGGGGCAGCATGGTTTATCCAAACAAAACTCCTTCCCCTAACATCAAAAAGGAACAGACAGCAGGCCTAAACCAAATGAACCAGTCTGGAAAACCAAACTCTAAAAGAGAATAAATGAAATATCCCAGATATTTAATTTTCTGTTTAGTGAAAATCCCGGAGAAAACTTCAGGTGAGAACATTAAAATCTAGATACTCCCTTCGAACCACAAGCCATATAACAGGAAAATAGGCAAAAGGGCTATGCTGCACAAATAAAAAATAAACAACAAAAAATTGAGTCCAGATCCATAAACAGGTTTTCTGACAGAAATCCAAGGATAGTGTACTGAAATCTCATTAGAGATGATATCAAAGTAACATCACCACCAACACAAGAGATTAATAAATTCTGAAGGCCATTGTATGAGGATCCAAAACAACATCGAGAGAGGGAGTGGATAGGTACAATAAAAAGAGCTGTCAAGGGCAAGGAATGGCAACATTGGAAATTACCAAAGCAGTTGTAAATAAAAAATAATCCATTACAGCAACTTAAAAACCCCAGGAATTGATAACATCCCAAATTTCTGGTTGGAAAAAGCTGACGGAACTACACCAACAGTATGCCCTGACATTCAACCGAATTATTGATGGCAAAGAAGAACCACCAGAATGGCTATTGGCAAAGCGACTCTTATACCCAAGAGCCCAGAAACACATTTGCCAAATAAATACAGACCTATCTTTTGCCTTTCAACTACATACAAATGTCTTACAAGACAAATTGCCAACGCAATTTATCAGCATTTGACTGATGGTGAATACCTTGAGAGGGAGCAGAAATGGTGCACAAAATACAAGCTTGGGACAAAAGATCAACTTCTGAACAAAACCATCCTGGAAGACTGTAGGAAGCGACAAAGAAACCTGTCAATGGCCTGGATTGACTACAAAAAGGCATTTGACAGTGTGCCTCATTCCTGGATAATGTGGTGTCTGGAGCTGTATAATGTCCATGAGAACATAAGATCTTTTATTACAAAACAAATGACAATGTGGCAAACATCTATTTCCCTACACCACATGGGAGGATATTACAGTCTTCAAATATTAGCATCCAGCGAGGTATATTTCAAGGAGATAGCCTATCACCACTACTATTTTGCCTCACGATCGATCCACTCTGCAAGCTTCTAAAACTTGTGATGCTGGGTACAATCTCAGTAAGAGGCAGAAGAAAAGATGAAAATAAAAGTGATGCATTTACTCTTTATGAACGATCTAAAATTCTATGCAGAGACAGAAAAACACCTCGTCTCCCTGATAGAAATTGTGAAAACGTTCTCAGAGGATATCTGCATGGAGTTTGAATTTGACAAATGTGCTAAATATACATTAACAAAGGGCAAAAAGACAACATCCGAACATCTTCGGATCAATGACAGCCTCATTGAAGATTTGGGAGGGGATTCAACATACAAATATCTCAGCATTGAGGAAAACATAAATGTGAAACATGATAAAATGAGATGTAGGGCAGAACATCAAATCTGAACCAACGCCTAAAAACAAAATTATGGCCATAAAGCAGCTTACAATACCTGTGATTACGTATGGTTTCGGTATTATAGACTGGCCTCAATATAACATAAACAGGCTCAATACAAAGACAAGGAAACAGCTATCCCTACATAAGATAACATACCGAAACCAATGCATGGACAGGATATACTTACCACGAAAAGAAGGGGGCTTAGGCCTCAATGAATTCAACCATGCATATCGAGCTACTATAGTAAGCATGGGCCAATATATTAAAAGTTCAACGGACATGACAATGGAAATGGTGAAAGACCATCATGATCATCTTTCTCAACAAACCTCAATCACAAAGCTTGCTGAAAATTTTGGAGGAGTTATACCGAAGTACAATGTCGATGTACACGATAAACCAGTGACACAGATTGCAAGAATGAAAAGAAAAAATACACCAAAACGGAGATAGAAACAAGAACACAACGATAGAAACAAAATAAGTGAGTAGGGAAGTTCATAGAGGAGCAGAACCAGGAGTACATAGACAAGGATGCTTCACTCCAATGGCTCAAGAGTGGGAGACTTCCATTTGATGAAGAAAGACTCATTCTGGCTGGCCAAGATCAGGGCTTACTCACAAATGGATTAAAAAAAATGGCTGACCCACAAACAAATGACCCGTGTAGGTTTCTCACTCAGCGATTGAAAGTCCAAGCCATCTAATGTCTGCATGTCCAATCTTATTGGCAGATAACCATTACATTGTCCGTCACAACAAAGTATGTAAGTACCTCCATTGGAAGATCTGTGGAGAGATGCAACTTGACAGAGCAACGAACATCTGGGAACATGAACCACCACCGGTAACATCAAACGGAAAAGTGACCGTGTTCTATGACAAAGGCATACAAGCGGGCAGATACATAAAAGACAAGCCCATCAAACCAGATATTGTAATATGGAACAAGCCCAAAAGAACTGCGCTCATTATCGATGACACAGTCCCAAATCATTCTGGTCTTAATAGAGCCGAACGGGAAAAGATAACAAAATATCAGGATCTAAAAAAATTATCTAAAAACGACATGGTCTCCGAAAGAAATAAACATTATACCGGCTGTGATAGGGGCAACTGGCTTAATAAAAAAGAACCTTCATAAATACTTAGAAGCAATCCCTGGAAGACCAAGCTGTAATGAAACACAAATAGCAGCCATAAAGGGAACAGTATCTATTCTTAAAAGAGCCCTTGGATATAAATTTAAATCATAACATAATCAAGTGTTAGCTACAGGGGGAGCCCCTTGATCTATTAAAACTTACTGAAGTAGAATAAAAAAAAAGTGAAAAGCCTCTATGCTGTGAAGTTTGCGATTCAACATTTTCCCTGAAATGCAATTTAAAAAGACATATGTTAAAACACACCGACAGTAAACCGAAAATATATTAGACGTGTCACTCCATCAAATAATACAGCATCTCCCCAGGAATCACTCCCACAGTGCCAATACAATTTAAATATGGGCAGACATGCCAACAGTATGTCCCATTGGATGCGGACCAGTTGGAATAAGAAGAGCTGGCAAAAATGATAGAAGTGGCACGAGGTCTGGCTGTTGAAGATAGATCCAGACTGGTAAAAATTAATATGAATAAAGCCTTCAAGACGCTTATTTCAAAAGTTAATGATGCCCTCGCAAGAATCACTCCAATGAATGCAACATTGAGTGAAATAAATCCCACAATATTAGGGGCAGCATGGTTTATTCAGTTAACACTCCTACCCTAACACCAGGAGAGTAAAAGAGGAAACAAAGACTAAATCATATAACCCAGTCTGGAAATGAAAACTCCAACAAAAATAGATAAACTTTGAAAAAAAAACTGCCCGGATATTTGCATTTCTGTCCTATGAAACTCCAGGCAAAAAAACTAAATAACAAGATGAAAAAGTTGAAAACTTACTATTCCCTCCAATACCCGGCGCAGCTAAGTGCTAAGATGTCAGAACATCAGGCTAAAAT
Source organism: Euprymna scolopes (assembly GCF_053919585.1). Classification (NCBI taxonomy): domain Eukaryota; kingdom Metazoa; phylum Mollusca; class Cephalopoda; order Sepiida; family Sepiolidae; genus Euprymna; species Euprymna scolopes. The sequence continues at coordinate 123,828,978 of NC_136500.1, read as the reverse complement.
AAAAACATTAGCTGCACAAATTAAAAACAAAACTAAAAACTTTGAAGCAAAAAGGATAAATAAACCTTTTGTTTTCAAACTCAAGAATTGTTTATAAGAGCCTCGTTAGAGAAGAAATAAAGTTGAGTTCCCCATTAACTCAAGAAGTGGAAAACTTCTGGAGGTCACTCTATAAGGACCCTAAAGTACATAAAGAAAACAATTGGATAAATACCATCAAAAAGAACAAGGAGAAAACAAAGATGCCAGCTTTAAAGGTTACCACAGAAGCTGTCTGTAGGAAGATAGTTCAATGCAGTAATTTCAAGATCCCAGGAATAGACCACATACCAAATTTCTGCCCCCCCCCCAAAAAAAATGAGTGCACTTTATCATCATTATGCCAAGGTATTCAATAGAATCATCAGTGGTGATGAAGAGTCGCCTGAGTGGCTTACTGAATGCAGTACATCTCTTATCCCTAAAATGAGGACACCCATATGGCTAGCAAATATCGACCAATCTGCTGCCTCACAACCTACAAGCTCCTCACAGGGATAATTGCTGATGCAACATACGGCCATCTCATTGCTGGTGATTACCTCGAAAGTGAGCAGAGGGGGTGTGCGAGGAAAAAGCTAGGCACAAAAGACCAACTCCTTGAAGAAAAAGACTGCAGAAAAAGATAAAGAAATCGTCACTGGCCTGGATTGATTACATAAGGCCTTTGACAGTATACCTCATTCCTGGATACTTCGCTGTTTGGAGCTGTACAATGTGCACAGCGATATTACCTCACACCTTTAGAAGCAAATGACCAAATGGTGCACATCAATTATGCATATGGAAGGAATGATACAGACACAAAACATGATTCAACAAGGAATATTCCAAGGAGACCGCCTTTCACCACTTCTTTTTCTGCCTTACAATGGATCAACTAAGTAAGCTACCAAACGATCCAATGCTGGATACTATCTCAGCATGGGCAGAAGGTGGAAAATAAAAGAGTAAATCATTTACTCTTTATAGACGATCTGAAAACTTTATGCAGATTCGATAAAAAAAAACCTTATCTCTCTCATAGGCATTGTAAAAAAAAACTTGTACTTACACCTAATAATTTACGGTTAAAACAAAGTAAGACATTCATCTTTTCTTGGTGAAAAAAATGTTGATAAATATTTTGAAAGAAAAAATGTTGATAAATATTTTGAAAGAAAAAATGTTGATAAATATTTTGAAAGAAAAAAATGTTATTCATAAATATTTTGAAAGAAAAAAAATGTTGTTGATAAATATTTTGAAAGAAAACAAATGTTGTTGATAAATATTTTGAAAGAAAAAAAATGTTGTTGATAAATATTTTGAAAGAAAAAAAATGTTGTTGATAAATATTTTGAAAGAAAAAAAATGTTATTGATAAATATTTTGAAAGAAAAAAAATGTTGCTGATAAATATTTTGAAAGAAAAAAATGTTGTTGATAATATTTTGAAAGAAAAAAAATGTTCATAAATATTTTGAAAGAAAAAAAATGTTGTTGATAAATATTTTGAAAAAAAAAAATGTTGATAAATATTTTGAAAGAAAAAACAAATAAAATATATAAAAAAACTTTTCAGTCCTTTTTTGTTATTTTTGATTATTTGTATTTGTATTTTTTCCTGGTTTGTTTGTTTTGAAATTACTGTGTCCGTTACAATGCTCAGCTGAAACCAATAATTCTGGTCTCACCCGATCCATGCTTGATGCGAATTCCTGAGAATTCGGGTCAAATTTATGCAGGAGTACCTTCATATTGTTTTGTTTTTATAGAGATGGTGCTTTGTTAATAAAATATGTTTTCATTTTATCAACTCTCATTTGTACTGATTTTAGTTTTAGCGGGATGTTTATTCTGTAAAGATACTAAATAAAATTTGCATTTTTCTTAAACATTAGAGTTGTAGGATGTTTTTTTGCGTTTTTAAATTTTCCATGCATTTGTTACATTGATAGTAATGCTATATGTAAAAGAAATTAATACACGTAACAAGAACAATGCTTTGAACTACTTTTCATCAAATTTGATGTCACGTGTTTCACAAGTCTATGACTTCTTTGCTTTCTGATATTTTCACGGAATTTATATGTGGACATTTCACAATATTGTATGAGTTTCTTATATCATCAACGGAAAATGAAGATCCATTCTAATCAAATAATTGATTTCTGTCAATTGCTGCAAACTCTGAAAATATAAATTAAATATGTAAAATAGATTTCATGCGATATTATTTACTTTTTTAACATATTCCTATAAAAATGTCAACAAATTGGTTATTGTTAAAAAAAAACAAAATATAATTAGTACTTAATTTATTTTATTTCGGACCATTATTCTCATCTTTGTTAGTTGTTGTTTTTCATGTTTATTGGTTGTTCTTTTTCAGAACGTTTCGGCCAACTATTCCTCTGGCCTTCGTCAGATGGTAACAACCAATAAAGATGAAAAACAACAACAAAGATGAGAATAATAGTCCGAAATAAAAAAATAAATTAATATATATAATGCTCATCTCACAAATGAATTCCAATTAAGGAATAATATATATAATTAGTATTTCTTCATGTAATATTTCTTTGTAAACAAAATGAGCTTTTAGCTCTGAATATTGGATTAATTTTAGATTAATTGGACTACTATTCTTATCTTTACGTTATTAGCATAACGTTTCGGTCGCAGCACCCTGTTGCCTTCTTCATGTAATACTTATAAAAAATCAACAAATTTGTTAGTACTTCTTGTAATATTTATAAAAAAGGCAACAAATTCGGTATTGTTAAAAAATATAATTAGTACTTCTTGTAATATTTATAAAAAAGGCAACAAATTCGGTATTGTTAAAAAATATAATTAGTACTTCTTGTAATATTTATAAAAAAGGCAACAAATTCGGTATTGTTAAAAAATATAATTAGTACTTCTTGTAATATTTATAAAAAAGGCAACAAATTCGGTATTGTTAAAAAATATAATTAGTACTTCTTGTAATATTTATAAAAAAGGCAACAAATTCGGTATTGTTAAAAAATATAATTAGTACTTCTTGTAATATTTATAAAAAAGGCAACAAATTCGGTATTGTTAAAAAATATAATTAGTACTTCTTGTAATATTTATAAAAAAGGCAACAAATTCGGTATTGTTAAAAAATATAATTAGTACTTCTTGTAATATTTATAAAAAAGGCAACAAATTCGGTATTGTTAAAAAATATAATTAGTACTTCTTGTAATATTTATAAAAAAGGCAACGAATTCGGTATTGTTAAAAAATATAATTAGTACTTCTTGTAATATTTATAAAAAAGGCAACAAATTCGGTATTGTTAAAAATATAATTAGTACTTCTTGTAATATTTATAAAAAAGGCAACAAATTCGGTATTGTTAAAAAATATAATTAGTACTTCTTGTAATATTTATAAAAAAGGCAACAAATTCGGTATTGTTAAAAAATATAATTAGTACTTCTTGTAATATTTATAAAAAAGGCAACAAATTCGGTATTGTTAAAAAATATAATTAGTACTTCTTGTAATATTTATAAAAAAGGCAACAAATTCGGTATTGTTAAAAAATATAATTAGTACTTCTTGTAATATTTATAAAAAAGGCAACAAATTCGGTATTGTTAAAAAATATAATTAGTACTTCTTGTAATATTTATAAAAAAGGCAACAAATTCGGTATTGTTAAAAAATATAATTAGTACTTCTTGTAATATTTATAAAAAAGGCAACAAATTCGGTATTGTTAAAAAATATAATTAGTACTTCTTGTAATATTTATAAAAAAGGCAACAAATTCGGTATTGTTAAAAATATAATTAGTACTTCTTGTAATATTTATAAAAAAGGCAACAAATTCGGTATTGTTAAAAAATATAATTAGTACTTCTCCATGTAATACTTGTATGCAAACAAAATAAATTCATTTTCTCTTTTCAGATGTTCAACTAAAAATTTGTAATCTATTTTGATAAAGATTAAAGAATCTTTAGAGATATCTTTTCAAAGACGAATATGTCTGACTGGTTCATATGGTTAATCTATGACAATTTAAAAGAGTGTCCATAGTTTTTCTCTGGTATTAAGCACTCTTTTAGTCATGTAAATTCATATGATGTAAAAGTTGTGCTCATCCTCAACAAAATGTTTCCTTGTTCTTTAAACAAAGAAGAATAAAATGAGAGGGCCGGATTTGGAATTCTTCTTAACAATCAGCATTCTATTTCTTTTCCAATCTTTGCTTTTTGTCTTCTTCCAAACAGCGACCTTTGAATCTGACAGATTTCAGGTTTCAATGCCAGCACATCTCTACAGAGGACACGCTCCAACCTTTTTTGGCATTTATTGATGTGGTTCCTCACACTGTTATTACACCCTGCCTGATCTCATGGTCACATAGGTGACATCCTGGTGATGGTCATCTTTCTCGAGTACTCCGTTGCAGAAGTGGGGCTTCCTAGGGAGCATGTGCTTCCACTTCTGCCTTGTAAAAATCATCTGGCTCCATAATATTGGCATCATATATTAACCCTTCTGACCACAACTGGCCCACGCTACAATATCCAATGCAAGTGGTCCAATCGACACTGCCACATGCAATTGGACCACTACACACATACACAACTGACCCACGATACACAACTGATGCAATATTTTGTATTGCATTTTAATCCAAAACAAGGTACAGTGCTCCTTTGATGTAGAGGCTACAAACTAAGCGATAAATTGCAGAGATACTATGTAGGGGATTGAGCAGCAAGATGTCTGTTTACATTACATTTTAACTTCTGCATTCAGTACAGTCGGGAATGCATGAATCTGAAAAGGAATGCCAAAGTCCAACAATTCTGGGTTAGAAACTATTAGAGTAGAAGGCTTTCTTGCATCTGAGGATCTCTTCTGTGTAAGGGTAGGATTTAGCTGCTTGTCAGGTTTGTCAGAGGTATTTATGTCGAGAGGGTACAAGGGCTTGTAATTCATCAGAGCATCTACCATTAAAATACTTATAAAAGAGGGATGAAACATTTCTTCAATGACACAGCGGTTGAAGTCTAGCTGATAGGTTGGTGACTTTCTTTGGATTCAGGAGTGAGAAACTGGCTGCAGATGAACAAGCCTAAATGTAACAACAATACTCTATACATGAGTGAGTGGTGGGCTTGTAGAGGTATAGGATACTTTCAGCTTAAGTAACTTTCTAGTACGGTACAGACAGCCCACCTTTCTTGCAGCAGATGTGGCAATGCCCTCTATGTATCTGTTCCAGCTTATGTTTTCTATGAACGTTAAGGTAAGGAGTTTGAACAACATAGTTTCAGGTAACGTATCAGTAGCACAACCGGGATGAGATCAGGTACAAATGTTTTTGAGGTGTGTGGGTTTTTATGATATCATGTACTTGAGAAGGGGTTATTTTCAGATCATATGTGTGGTTTCTGTTTGCAAAGAAAAATCAACCCAATATTTTTAGATAGTGGGGAATTGTTAATTACCTATGATTTTCTACACCGTTATAAATTTTCTAGAATTGATGAGCTCCTAATTTTTTCTTACATTTATTGTAGCTTCTATAAACTTTTGTGCTGAACAGATGCTGAATAAATCTGCAGTATGCATGCTGCCTGTTAGTAATGGAAGCTGCACAAATAGAAGTAAACCATTGGGAGAGTGGAGTTTGTTATAGAACTTGTGGGAACATGTGCTTAAATCGCCACTTTGAAGAATTCAGTGATCTCATTTGCACCGTTCCACAGGAAGTAAAAAATATATTTCCACATGGGTGATCTTTGATAGCATGCCAGTCAACCTTATTGTAGTACCTTGTTATTTTGATTTAGAAGACTATGATTTCTGTTTCCAGAAATTTCAAAGGGAGTTAATATATATAAACAGTTTCCTAGATGTTTAAAAATGTGTACAAACATTTTAAGTCAAGAACATTCAAATCCAATAATAGGTTTCTTTTGATTGCTTCAAATTCTGCAAATATGAAACAAATTTAAAACAATATTTTTCATTGATTGAGATTGTCGGACTGACTTCCTCATCTTGGTTGTTATTGTCACAACGTTTCAGCTGTTTTGCCCTCCGGCTTTCATCAGGTGTTTTGTATCGAACCGGGGAACCGTTTGTTAGGAGTCTCGAACCCAACCCTTTATTATTATTACAGGGGTACCATGTTTGGACTCCAGCTAGGCTCTGGGACATAGTTGCCGATTCACTGTTTTTAATGTTAATTTTCACTGCCTTCGTTCAGGATTGAACTTAACTGTAAACTTTGATACAACGTCTAGGACCACTCGGCCATATGTCACTAGTGACAATCTCAATCAATGAAAACACCTCATCTCAAAAATACAGACAATTACTACCTATATTTTTCATGTAGTAAAATTGAATATTTTATGTTCATTATTAAAAGTAAAAGTTCACAAATTCGTTATTGATGCAATTGCAATCATATTTTTATGCATTACTGGTTTGCTAAAAAAGAATAAATTATCCTTTTCGAACATTCAACTGAAAAATACCTCACTGCCTTATTCCTTTTCATATTTTGTGTAAATTGATTGTTTCGTAGTTCAGCCTATTATTGCTATTAATTATTTACCTTGAAGATGTTTAGATTACACTCGAAATGCTACATCATGGCATGTAAATCAAGAAAATATTTTTATTTTTTTAAAAGGAGTAATTCTAAAGGACTGATGGTGGACGTAAATCTTGGAACCATCAAATTCAATTTCTAAAACTATTTTTATCTGTTAACTGAAAAATAGAAACTTTTCTTTAGACGTTCAAGTCACAAATTACTTTTTTGAAAATAAAAAAATATCAAATATAAAAATGACAATTGCAGTTTCTGCCATTTTCTGATTACCTGTTCTCATCTACGCTCTCTTATTCATTTCTATTTGCGTAAACATTTAAATATCAAACTACATTAACCTTTGCAAAACTAAATTAAGCTTTCCCAAATGAGTTGTGGTGTTTTATTGTAGAACGGAAGACAGACCAAAACCTCTTTACTAGGCTTTACCAAACTAATTTCACAGCCAATAATAAACGTAAGAGCAAATAGTAAAGAGCAGGTAGCAGCAGTAAACACAAGAGGTATTAGTAACGAAATGTTGAAGAAAAAAAAACCTCAGCCCTTTTAAAAAGGAAAAGGAACGTGTGCAAAATCATGTGCCATAGAAACTTTTACTTTAACGGAAATATAACACAAGTAATTTACAACTATTTTTAATCCAAGATAATGGCGAAAAATAAACGAACAAATAAAAAAACATCCATAATTCTCGTTAACAAACAAGTAATTAAAAACAACTAAAATAAATGGCAGAGTTTGATTTTTACTGCTGATCTGTAGAAAAATGTAGAACTGAATTGAAGAAAGCTCCCGTGTGTGTGTGTGTATTGTGCGATTATACAACTTACCTTCAGATGGGATCTGAGAGAGAGAGAAATTAAAAATGGCAGCCATGGATTTATAAGGTGTAGTCTCATGGAATCTCACAAGATCTCATCTTCCACTGAACACGTATGCAAATGGATTGGGGTCAGTTTTCTAATAAAATTTCTGTTGGCAGAGGTGGTGGGGAGAACACGTGCTGGAAGTTGAAAGAGAAAGTTGTTTGTGATGAATTCTAGCTAAACTTTTGCTTATTGTATTTATTTTATTTTGTTTTGCTGTTTACCAGCCCATTTAACTGCAGAAATGTAAAATCCTCTGGTTCACGGAGAAAGTGAAACAGAGACAAGTTTCTTTCCTTGAAACGTATGAAGTTTTTATTTTAGTTTGTGAAAATCAATATAAATTCATAATTATTTATTTATACTAAAAGTACATTTCTCTATATGAAAAATATTGTAAAATATTAGACAAATAAAACGGATATTTGGGAATAACAGGAAATGCTATTTAAGTTTGGTTTAATGTTCTCAACTAGAGGCTGGAATTTCTGGAGAATTGTTGCTATTTAAGTTTAAACTGGCTGTGGAATTGTGGCATAACGTGACTCATGGGCAAAGTGATAGGGAAAGTGTTTAGGTCTTTGGAAGTATGCCATATGAGAAAATAAGAATTTAAGATGGACTGGTGAAATATAATTAAATACTTTCTGAGCGTTATCCCCCTTACAACGCTGGTAATTGATTTTTAATGAGGATTAAACGGAATAAACCTCTTTTGGCCACTATCAACTTGTTGAACTCAAAGAGGAGGCGATTGAATTGGTATCTCTCAAACGAGCTGATGAAGATAGTGAGAGTGCGAGAGTCACCGTTTGTATCCCATTTTGCTTCGTAGAGTTGAGCCAAAAATGTGGTCAAGCATGGCTAAGATGTGCAGCTCACGCTTTACACTTTTGTTCAGTTTAGTTTACAGGTGGAAACGTATTCTCGTTTAGGAACTACAACCATGTGTTATGGAGCAAGTGGAATGCAATAGTTATCTAACTTTGTAGCTATTTATCTATCTATCGATCTAGTTATCTAACTGGAGAGATAAACATGGGATGGATATGAAGAATGGTTTCATAAAAACTTTCAAAATATAATAAAACAATATCATAAACAAGTATCCTGGAAGAGCAAAAGCAGAGAAGATATGCACGCGAGTCATATGGTTAAGGTTAGCTGGACATCACACAGAGCTGATTTGGGGACATCAGCAGAGGAAAATCGTCTGAAAATTGTCTCCTCTCGAGGAGGGCTAGAGAAGTGTCTCAGATGTGTGACGTGAAAGACCTGCCCCCCCTCCCCAGTAAAGATCGTCGATTGCTCCTCTGCTCAGAGTAATGCCTGAGAGAAAATAAAGAAATATAAAAACCAACCCCCCTCATCTTGAGTTAATCGCATTTTTTATCAAGAAAATAGGTTCCCGCAAGAGAAGGATCTCCCAAAGGCTGACAGAATCCAGCTATGTCTTCGAATACATGTGTTTATGTTATATGTTTACACCCACACACACTAATTAAGAAATAAGAAAATGGTAAGAACACACACCTAGACAATCACGGAACATAAATAGAGGAGCATGGGTCCAGAAATTGAAGAACCACTATAGACATTAGTAACACATTTAGTGACACAGCAAACAACACATACATAAATCAAGATAAACTCTCTGTCACAAGTGCATATCGCTGAATAGTGATAGAGTACTACATAACATAACCATTTTCGGTGCCGTTATGTTAGTCTTATGTTCTATTATATTCAAGTCAAATTACGTTCTGTTACGTACAAGTCCAATTATGTTCTATTACGTTACATCATATTACATTCTATCACATTCAAGTCAAATTATGTTCAATCATATTACATTCTATCTCATTCAAGTCATATTTTGTAGTATTATGTTCAAATCATATAACTGTCTATTACGTTCATGTCATAGAATATTCTATTAGGTTCAAGTCATAGAATATTCTATTAGGTTCAAGTCATAGAATATTCTATTAAATTCAAGTCATAAAATATTCTATTAGGTTCAAGTCATATCATATTCTATTAGGTTCAAGTCATATCATATTCTATTAGGTTCAAGTCATAGAATATTCTATTAGGTTCAAGTCATATCATATTCTATTAGGTTCAAGTCATAGAATATTCTATTAGGTTCAAGTCATAGAATATTCTATTAGGTTCAAGTCATAGAATATTCTATTAGGTTCAAGTCACATAATGTTCCATTAGGTTCAAGTCACATAATGTTTTATTACAGTCAAGTCACATGTTTTATTACGGTCAAGTCATATAATGTTTTGTAAGGGTCAAGTCATATAATGTTCTATTAAGTTCAAGTCATATAATGTTCTATTAAGTTCGTCATTTTATGTTATATTACGTTCAAATTATAATACATTCTATTACGTTCAAATCATTATGTCCTATTATGTTCAAATCATTACGTCCTATTACATTCAAATCATATTATGTCCTATTACGTTCAAGTCAAATTATGTCCTATTATGTTCAAGTCATAATACATTCTATTGTGTTCAAATCATTATGTTCTGTTACGTTCGAGTCATGTCATGTTCTGTTACCTTCGAGTCACGTCACCTTCTGTTACCTTTGAGTCACGTCACCTTCTGTTACCTTCGAGTCATGTCACCTTCTGTTACCTTCGAGTCATGTCAACTTCTGTTACGTTCAGGTCATGTAAACTTCTGTTACATTCGATTCATGTCACTTTTTGTTATGTTCGAGCCATGTCACCTTCTGTTACGTTCAAATCATATTACGTTCTGTTACCTTCAATTCATATTATGTTTGGTTATGTTCAATTCACATTACGTTGTGTTACCTTCAAGTCATATTACGTTCTGTTACCTTCAAGTCATATTACGTTCTGTTACCTTCAAGTCATATTACGTTCTGTTACCTTCAAGTCATATTATGTTCTGTTACCTTCAAGTCATATTACGTTCTCTTACGGTTAAAGTCATATTACGTTCTGTTATGTTCAATTCACATTACATTCTGTTACGTTCAAGCCATATTATGTTCTGTTACCTTCAAGTCATATTATGTTGTATCATGTTCAAATCATATCATGTTGTATCATGTTCAAATCATATCATGTTGTATCATGTTCAAATCATACTACGTTCAAGTCATGTTACCTTCTATTATGTTCAAGTCAGGTTACCTTCTATTACGTTCAAGTCAGGTTACCTTCTATTACGTTCAAGCCAGGTTACCTTCTATTACGTTCAAGTCAGGTTACCTTCTATTACGTTCAAGTCAGGTTACCTTCTATTACGTTCAAGTCAGGTTACCTTCTATTACGTTCAAGTCAGGTTACCTTCTACTACGTTCAAGTCAGGTTATTTGCTATTATGTTCAAATCATATTACGATCATTACATTCAAGTAATATTTTTCTAGTCATATTATTTTCTATTATGTAATATTTTTCTATTATGTTCCATTACTTTCAAGTTATATTACGTTAAAATAATATTAATTTTGATTACGTTCAATTCATATTATGTGCTATTATCTTCAAATTATATTACATTCTATTATGTTCAAGTCATAACATTCTATTGTGTTCAATCCATATTACAGTCTATTAAGTTCAAGTCAAAGGCTGTTTTAACTTTTCTCATTTTTGGGTAAAAGTGTCTTCTGTCCGTTTAATTGTTAAATGAAATCATGTCTATAAACTAGTGTACATTGCACTACTGTTATATTTAAAATAAATTACTCAATAATAACAACGTCATTATTTAGAAAAGTGTCTGAACATGTGGAGGAGATTTGTTAAAAATATTTTATGAAGGTTTGTAAAAAGGAAACAATTTCAAGTAATAATTAATATATTTGTAATTAAAATAAAATTCAAAGTTCGACGAAGAGAAATCACATAAAAAACTTATGTGTTGGTTCAGATTTTTTAATGTACTAAATATGCAAGGAATTGATTTTCGCAATAAACTATTGATTGCTGAACCACTTTTTTTAAGCTGCAATTCTGTCATTACAGAATTGTAACCAAACTAACTGTATACAAGTAGTTCAGAATTTAGAAAAAGAGTTGTCTGTATGTCCCTCTAAAAAAATTGTACCATCATAGAAGTAGATCAAATAAAAATTGTTTATTAAAAATAAGAAAATGATCCCTCTTCTAAAATTTTAAATATTGGAGAAAACATCAAAAATCAAAAGGAATTCTCCAGCAACATAATGGATAATGTAAATACATAAATATATATTTTGGGGGATAAAAATGTAAAGGTCAGATTAAATAATGTCATTTTAGAAGATTTTTGGTCCTTTTTTAAAATAGAGTCGATAGTTCGATTTTTAAAAATATGTCGTTTTAAGCAAAAGTATTATTACATATTTAACTGAAATTTTGTAAATAGTAATATTTATAAAATTACGAAAATTCATCGATTATTTATAGGAAAAAGTTACCTTCTCGAAAAGTAAGGTAAAATTTCATTTTTCTTAGATGTCATAGAGTAGACAATAACGATTTAACACACTCGGAACGCAAAGTTTAGATTAAACCAACATTTGTAGTCTATAGAAATAGACATTTTTTTGGTACTCATGCACTTATTGATCCGTGCTGAAATAATAACGTTATTATTTAAAAAGCCATTCTTAACATAGGGAGGGGAGGGCGTTTTGTACATATTCTATACTTTAACCTTACAATTGAATAATAAAAAAAAACATATAAAACTTCAATTAAACTTGGAAATACGGGGTTTGTATTACTGTACACATAGATTCGACAAAGTTGTCAAAAAACAAATATACAGCAAATAAATGTTATCAAAAGCAAAATAAGTTACTTTTCTACCAAACTGGATATAATTTTCGTGTTTTTATTCAATTTAACATGTTTATTCAGCTCGAAAAGCATGCAGTGTTTACCGATGTATTAAAAAATTCAAAATGGCGGCCGACTCTCTCTTTAACACGGTAAGTTCGGGAAAAGTTGTTATAAATAATAAACTAGACAAAATACTATTAAAAACCACCGAATATATGTCAAGTTATGTCACGGTAACATATATTGAGCGAATTTCTAACAGTATTTTGTCTAGTTTATTATTTATTACACCTTTTTCCAAACTTCCCGTGTTAAAGAGAGAGTCGGCCGCCATTTTGAATTTTCCAATACATCGATAAACACTGTATGGTTTTCGAGCTGAATAAATATGTTACATTGAATAAAAACACGAAAAATATATCCAGTTTGGCAGAAAAGTAACTTATCTTGCCTTTGATAACATTTATTTGTTATATATTTGTTTTTTGACAACTTTTTCGAATCTATGTGTACAGTAAAACAAACCCAAAAATAAAATAACAGTTGTTCAACTCAATGAGTTTTCGTAATTAAAGTTGGATTGCAATAAATATAACTTTTTTCATGCTTAAAATTATTTTAAAAGCTATTGAATTTTTAAATTGTTAAAAAGTAAAAGGAAAAACACTTACCTTCCATTCAAGCAATTCAATAAATAATTAATTAAAAAGAAATGGGATGAATTCGTTTTTTTCTTTTGTGTTCAAAATAGAACATTTGTTTTATTTGCTATGATTTCTTTAGTAAATTGATATATTTTTTGTTTTGTGTGTTCAATTCATTAAGAAATAAAATGAATCAAAATTAAAAGATGAAACACACGATTTAAACGTGAAATTATTTAAAAAGAAAATCAACTGCTAAGGAACAATGGATTAAGGTCATCATAAAACGGTGTAATCATTATGTCGTTCCTCGTGTACAAATGACCATTTATTAGTTACGTGTGCCGAATTGTTTTTCTATCTAGTTGAGATATTTTTTGTCAATACTTAAAGTTTGTTGCAATTCATTTTGTAAAATTTATTTTTTAAATACCATTTATTAAAAACAATAAAAATATGAAGATTTATTTCGTAAAATTTATTTTTTTAAATACAATTTATTTGTCAATACTTAAGGTGTATTTCAATTTGTTTAGTAAAATTACGTTTTTTTTATATACAATTTATTAAAAAATAAAAAATATGAAGATATTTATTTTGTAAAATTCATTTTTTTTAATACAATTTATTAAAAAATAAAAATATGAAGATACACGTACATCAAATCTGTTGCTAAGGCCGCTGGAAAAATGGTGGGATCTTTCTATCGATCCGGTAGATATCTCACTGCTGATGCTATTCTCTATCTATATAAGAGCCAGGTACGTCCAAGGATGGAATACTGTTGCCACATCTGGGCAGGAGCTGCTAGAAAGGACTTGGCCTGCCTTGATAGAGTTCAAAATAGACTTCAGGCCTCGTAGGGGATGTCCTTTTCTCTTCCTTGCAACCTCTATCTCACAGAAGAGATGTTGCGAGTTTTTCTCTGATGTATCGTTATTTTCATGGAAAGTGTTCGACTGAGCTTCAATCTATGGTCCCCCCTCGCCAAACTTTCACAAGAAACACTCGTCTAGCTGTACACACTATCAATAATTCCCCCCGCTCTTTATCTGTCCCTAAACCTAAATGTAGATTCCATGAACAAAGCTTCTTTCTTAGAACTGCACGCCCGTGGAATTGTCTTCCGTTTTCCTGCTTTCCGGCTGACTACAATATGGTTGTCTTCAAGTCTAACGTAAATAAGTTCTTGATGAGCCGTTCTATATAAGTTATCAAATTTACCAAATTTTCATTACTAATGATTACTATATTGTCCAATTTCTACTGTACACTCTTTAACCCTTATCCTTGAGTGGCCTCTTGGTCTTGATAATGTGGTGATGCCTATGTAAAAAAAAAAAATAAAAAATATGAAGATACGAAAACCAGGTTTGTTTTCGAAGAACATTTCGACCCTTTTACAGTTTAAGGAAACAAAAATATTGAGAAAAATATGAGACATAAGTTGTATGACACCGATAACAAGAATGCCACTTGATTGGATAGTGAAATTGGCGTCATTTTTTAAATAAAATGAAATATTGAAATTGACAATTGTGATAGACATAAAGAAGACCTATCTCAGAAACAGGCGAGAAAAAGAAAAAAAAAAAAAGAGGCCCAAGATGGTGGCTGTTCTCTTTTAAACCCTCCGATCACGCATAGATCTTGAGCAGTCTCCTGTGGTATATGCAAATTGGGTGTGCCCGAAACATTATAAAAGGCGAGTCGCTGGGAGGAGTGAGAGAAGCGCTTAAGACATGTGAATAGAGAACATCAACGTGTATCTCATGCTGTGAACAACAACTCTACTCGACTCAATTTGTGACTAGCGAACTTCTGCTTGACGTTTTAACCAAACAGTTTTGTTGCTTTCCGTTAGACTAAGACTTCTGATACAAGCTATTTCGGCTGTATTCTAATCATGACTCTAAGACAGTTTGACCTCTGACTCATCCCCGAGTTTAGTTGCACAGTAACAGACGTTCCAATAGTAGAATGGCTAGATGATGTCGAGTTAACGTGTGAGTCATGTGAAGTAACCAAGGTGGAGCGAGTACTGCCATTGCGGCTGAAGGGTGCAGCTAGTGAGACATATTGGCAACTCTCAGAGGACCAATACAGTGACCTCGAGGAAATCAAGCATGCCCTTGTAAAGGCTTATGAGACGGATTCATTTACGGCATTGGAACAGTTCACTGCCTGCCACCTTTGGCCAAGGTAGACCATGGATGAGTTTTTGATGGATTTTCAGCAGTTAGCATGCCTGGTAGGTGAAATGCCACCAGAGTGTTGGATAAAGGGCGCCTTCGTGAATGGATTGCCATGCAAAGGGACTTTTGTGAGCTTCAACCCAAATACACAAGCTGTCATGGAAAGAGCTGCTTGAGAGGGCTTGTACCATGCTGATAGATACCAGAGATGAGGAGGTCGTCGCCGTGGTGCAACCTCGAGAGGCAGCATATGCACCTACACTACTGTCTACAGCTAGCGAGAACACCAGAAGTGTTAACTGCTTTAGATGCAGGGGCCCAAACCATTGGGCCCGTGATTGCCTTTTATCATGGTCAATGACCCAGAAGCCTAGCAGACTACGGTGTCATGCAAAAACCGGGGACACCTACCTCGCGCCTGTCCGGTAAACGGGCTAGGGAAAGAAGTTACAATGCCAATCTTCTCCCCAGATCGTCATTAAACAAAATGCTATCTGTGGTGAGTGTACGCGTTAACAGGCGTGAGTGCCACACGCTTGTGGACACAGGTTGCGACACTTGGAAAACGACAAGAACTCCAGTGCTGACTGTAGGCGGAAGCTCATTGTCCTCTTGCGGAGAAGAAGTTATCCACATAAGCATCAGTAGCCTGAAGTAGCCGTACAAGCTCTGATTATGGACAAGGAGCTACTTGGGTATGATCTACTCTTAGGAATGGACGCAATTGTGCAGCTGGGCAGAGTCGTAGTAGATGGAGCCGGGAACGTGGCATTCTCCCAATGTGAAGAGTGCGTTTGCACAGCACTCACCCTAGATACGCTTGATTTTCATACGGAGTTCAACCAGTGCATGAAGTCCTGGACTGTGGCTTGGAAGTAGTCAGGCGAACAACCGCCAGAGAATTTGTTCAATAGAGTGGCAGAGTACAAGATTTCCCTCGGAGCTCGCATAGAGTATGATAGGAAACTACAGACCTGGATCGACAATGGATAGCTGGTTCCTTATCCTAAGAAGGCATTGGGGCCTCCTCTAGAAGTGTAAGCCATGTTTAGTTTCAGAACAGTTTCAGATGATTCGTTGTTCTAAACAAGTTTTGAGAGATGACTGGTTTGCAGTAGACAGAACAATTTCCAATGGTTCGCTGTTACACACAAGTCCTGAGAGGTGACTTGTTTGCAGTAGACAGTTCCACAGAGCAAAATATTCTTACAGTGTCGAGACGAAAAAAACATGTGAAATTGCTACGGAAAAGGTTTAATATTTATGGAGCAATTCTGGTTTCTGATTGGTTGGTAGCAGAACGTGAATTAATTCGATTCGTCAGTTCCTAGCAGCATCGTTTATAAATAGAATCGTCCGACTGTGTGGGATCATACCCCATTATAACACTGTTGTGATGGGATGTCTCCTAGCGGCTTCGGCTGCAGGGAGACAGGGTAGTACAAGTCAAGGGTTCGTCACTTGACACTTAGCCCAACAGGTGAGAGCCCGGGAACCGGCCCAGCACCTGTTGGACTGAGGTACACCACCTGGGTAATACCTAGGAGGTCCACCCTCCTAGGCCTTGCCACCGGGCTTTCCGGTGGGGCAAGTTTATTGCTTGCTGCCTGAGGCGCCCCGACCGGGGAATGCCGACGGGGTTGCTCAGGCAATTTTTAAAATTGCAGGAGTGCCCCTCCTTTAGAGGAGCCTGCAGGGTTCCCACTTTCCAGGCCTTGTGCCAAATATTGCCGATGTGGGCGGCAATTAAATAACTACCCCATTATAACACTGTTGTGATGGGATGTCTCCTAGTGGCTTCGGCTGCAGGGAGACAGGGTAGTACAAGTCAAGGATTCGTCACTTGACACTTAGCCCAACAGGTGAGGGCCCAGGAACCGGCCCAGCACCTGTTGAACTGAGGTACACCGCCTGGGTAATACCTAGGAGGTCCACCCTCCCAGGCCTTGAGACCGGGCTTTCCGGTGGGGCAAGTTTATTGCTTGCTGCCTGAGACGCCCCGACCGGGGAATGCTGACGGGGTTACTCAGGCAATTTTTAAAATTGCAGGAGTGCCCCTCCTTTAGGGGAGCCTACTTTCCGGCCTTGTGCCACATAATGCTGATGTGGGCAGCATTTAAAAAAAATACCCCATTATAACTCCAAAATATTGTAACACCTCCAAAGGGTTTAATTGCACTAATGGCGGTCGTCCAGCCAAACAAACAAAAAGTGAGGCTGGTGCTTGATTATAGGGAGTTAAACAAACACATAGGCCCCTTTACGGCCTGCGTAGATGTGTGCACTGATAAATTACGGGAATGGCGGCAAGCAGGGTCTAGTGTGTGTGTGCTCTATCTTCAAAAGGTGTACATTCTAGTGCATGTACACCAGTCACTATGGCCTTATCAGACAGTTCTGATTAAAGCCCACTCAGGAATGCTGATCACGCTGTGATAATGGTAGAAATCACCCAATTCTCACCCTAAAACTGAAGACCCACTACTCAAAACAATGAGGTATTACAAAAAGGCTGACTGGGAAGCCATCAGGGAACTCATCAGATATGCCCCATGGCGAAATATCTTTTCTCGTCCAGCTGAACAGTGTGTAAATGAGACCATTGAATGGTTCAAAACTGCAATTGAAGCACATGTTTCCACATGGAAATTCTATAGCAAGCCCCACTCTCCCCAATGGTTTACTTCCGCTTATGAAGCTGCCATTGCTTAAAGGCAGCACACGTTTTGCAGATTCAACTGACAGAAGTCAAGTTCAAACAGACAGCAGTATATAGAAGCTAGAAATAATTGTAAGAGAGTGATAGTTAAGACAGTTAGACAGGTTACTCTTAAACCACCAAAAAACGCATTGAAGCACAGAAATTAGGAACTGGTGATTTTTTGAAAATCTTCAACAGTGTAGTAAATAATGGGCAGTCAACGATTTCCCCACTATCAAACAATCATAAGGTTGCTTGTATGGCAACCGACAAGGCTGATCTGCTTGCCAGTCAGTTTACCTGAAACTCCACGCTGGACTTGGCACACCACTCCCTGCCCGACTTTCCTTTGCGGACAGACGCCACACTAGACGATTTGAAAATCACCCCTTCTCAGGTGCATGGTATTATAAAAAACCCAGACACCTCAAAAGCATGTGGACCAGATCTCATCCCGGCTGTGCTATTAAAAAAATGCTCTGCTGAGGTTGCTCCAGTTCTCTCCAAATTTTATAATAAATGCCTTAACGAATCTTGCTTTCCCGACTGCTGGAAAACCGCTTCTGTGGTACCAGTCTTCAAGAATTCTGCTTAAAGAACTGAGCAACTAAATTATCGCCCCATTAGCCAATGGGTAAGAGGGACAGTTTTCCATGTATCAAAATTTCTCCTCCTCCCCTTTTCTCTCATCTTTCTACACGGACGACCACCAAATCTCGTCGTCACTCATTCACTGACAACATATTTATTGGAGACAAAACTGATAGAATGTTGAGGGAAGGCATAATAGAGCCCTCTATATCTCCTTGGCGAGCCCAAGTTTTAGTGACCTCTAACGAGATTAAAAAAAAGAATGGTGGGCGACTACAGCAACACCATAAATAGATTTACAAAACTAGATACCTATCCCATGCTGAACATTAATAAAATGATTGATGATATAGCTCGATACGTTTTTACAACACTCGACCTGAAGTCTGCTTACCATCAAATCCCAATTAGTCATGCTGATTGGAAATACACAGCATTTGAAGTGTTCCGTCTTCAGACCGGGCTCCTTTTTAACAGGGACAAATGCTTTAAGAGCACCGGTGCCTCGTGCCTCGTTCTCATTCATCTCTGTGTGAGTTTTTTCTTATATAGTTTTCTTTCTTATTTCTTCCCTTCCTGATCTTTCTTTAATGGAAAACTTAGCCATTTAGGCATTCCAAATAAAAAAAAAAGGAAAAGTTTCATATTGGTGTTCTTCGAATTCCCACGCGATCTCGTTCTAGTCTCGTTCTGCGATTCTGTCCCTCCTTCCTCCTTTTCACCGCAGAATTTGAAATGACACGGACGGACTTTACTCGACTCCATGAATTGGGCTTTCCCCGTTTAAGC
The DNA here is from genome assembly GCF_053919585.1 of Euprymna scolopes. NCBI lineage: Eukaryota > Metazoa > Mollusca > Cephalopoda > Sepiida > Sepiolidae > Euprymna > Euprymna scolopes. The sequence goes on along the minus strand of NC_136500.1, from coordinate 123,809,725 downwards.
CATGAGGTATGTTCGGAACACCCTATTATTCCTTTACCTGGCTATTCCTTCTATGAAGAACTCGAAACCCTGTTTCTGTTTATTTAATCTAGTGTATGACTTCTATATTTAATTTGTAGAAATTCTAATTTATTCTTTCCTTCACGCGCACAGAACTTATATCTTTTCTCAGACTTCTATTATTTTTATTTCATGGGGGCTTGGGCAGTTTATGCGCCACACTAGAATAATAGACATAACCGCTCCATACTTTCACCTAACGATTTAATAAAAAAGAAAAGACATTTTCTAACCACTCCATACTTTCACCTAACGATTTAATAATAATAAAAAAGAGAAAGGACACTTTTTAGCCGCTCCAGACTTTCACCTAACAATTTAATGGAGAAAAGACACTTTTCTAACTGTTACGGACTTTCACCTAACAGTTGATTGAAAAAGATAAGATATCCCAGAATCTGTTACTTTGGAAGCCTGTCCAAAACATAATTATTTTCATGTATTATTTTCCTTTGTTTAATTATGTTTTCTCCTTTTAACTATTTGTTTTTGTTTCAGATTTTTTACCTAATTAATAAAGCGTTTTCAACATAATAGTTGTTTTCGTTATGTTAATTTGAGTTTATCTGTCTGCCCAACGCACGCTTTCTAAAGTTGACTGCTAGACGGTATTGTAGGTACCTGAAAGCAAGATTCTGAGGAATAACTGCCGCGAGTTCCAGAACATGAAGTAAATGGAAAACCTTACCAATTTATTTGTATCCCTTTTGGCGTCACTAATGGAGTAAGTGTCTTTCAAAGATGCATCGATAGCATTGTAGAAAGAGAAAAATTAACAGACACTTTTGTGTATGTAGATGTCACAATATGCAGAAAGGATAAAAAAGAGCATGACTACAATCTTCAAAGGTTTTATAATGTAGCGAAAAGATACAACATCATGCTTAACCAAAGTAAGAGCATCATTTCTGCTATTTCTATCACACTTCTTGGTTACACAATCCAGAACAACCAAATTGCTCCTGATTACCTGAAGCTAAAACCACTCCTTGAAATGCAACCGCCTCTAAATTTCCGATCTCAAAAACAAATAATTGGTATGTTCCCTTACTATAATAAATTCATTTGTGTAAACATAACACTGAGTTATGTACCCTTAACCCGAGCTCTCCAGGAAGGAGAGAGAAAAGGAACTGTCACGGCGGACCCAATAAAGGTACACATGTACGTCGCTTATCGAGGCTAACTACTGTGTCTTGTTGTCTTTCCCTTATGAGTGAAGTCCTTCCCTCATAATTATACATGGTGTCAGGAGTCGGATAAAAACAAAAATAACGAAACAAAGGAAAAATACAACGACCCATCCTAAAAATAAAACATGAAAATACGTATGAACGATGAAGGACGCACCCTTACCACGTGGTAAACTTTTTTCGTTTCTTTGTTTGTTTTGTTTTTAATATCCAGTCAGTATACATATTCAATACTTTTTGACACTCTAGTTTAACACAAGTATGTCCAACCCAAACGAAGCTTCACCAAAACATACCGAAATCGACCCAATTTCTTTCATGTTACAAATGCAACAACAGCAACTCACCATGTAAGAACAGATGACAAACCTCATGGCACGCCTTCTGCCCACTGGGCAACACGCCCCCACCCCATTGTCGCGCCATTCACGGGTGAAGCCCGAGCGACCAGTAATAGAACCTGACTCGTCAGACAATAAATGGATCATTTTTAAGGATGCATGGATTTGTTATAAGGAGATGACACAACTTAACGACCCCACAGAAATCCGGAATGAGTTACGATCTGCATGCAATTTATCTGTCAATGAGATGTTATTTAATTTTATTGGTCCGGATGCTCTGCATAATGCTACAGAGGAGCAGCTGCTGGAATATATTAAATCCGTTGCCGTGAAAACCGTCCGTCCCGAGTATACTGTCAGCAGTTCTTTGTAATGAGGCAAAGTGATGGGGAGACTATCACATCCTTTATTTCCCGGTTGAAATCACAAGCGATGCTCTGCGCTTTCAATTGTGGCAACCAGCAATGTACAATGTCATTTTCCGAAGGCATGATCAAATCTCAAATCATTGCCGGATTACGGGACACCTCCCACCAGAGCAAAATTTTAGCAGAGATTACGTCCCTGCCAACTCTAAATGACTTAACTAGACGTCTCTTGACTCTAGAATCTACCGGCAGAGCATCAAATCACTTCCGACCAGCAGAGATCACACAAGTGGCCCAATTTAAATCTGCGTCATCAAGAAAGTTTCCACCACCAGACAAGACCAAAAATGATAATGGCAAATGCAAAGGTTGTGGACACAAGGCACACCCAAAAGGACGAAGACAATGCCCCGCTTGGGGCAAATCATGCCACAAATGTGGCAAAGAGAACCACTTCTCAACCACATGCCATGGCACAGCATCGTCAAATGCCATAATGGGAGACTACCCAAATGACAGCCAAGATGAAGATTCTTCGTTCATATCGACAATGACTGTGCAACCTAAATGACTAGAGGAAGAAGAGGGGATCCCGCATGGGTCATGGACCAACAACAAGTTCACACCAAGCCGACCAGAGCCACCTCCATTTTTCAATGTTACTATCACATTAGATACAAAGGCCCACCAACATCTCGGACGATTCAGACATATAAATATGAAACACCAACCCGTCCAATTGCTCGCTTTGGCAGACACAGGAGCTCAGACAAGTACAGCTGGTGTGGACTTATTGAACAATCTGGGGTGCACTTCTGAACATCTGCTGCGCACCAGACATTGGTTACGTGCCGTTAATGATGACAACCTGCCCATTAAGGGGACCTTAATTGCCACGATGTCACTTGGTAAGGCAACATGTTCGGAGGTGATATACATCAGCCCAAGGGTTAAGGGCCTGTATATATCACAAACGGCCCTGAAAAAACTCAAAATTATCAACGACGATTTTCCAGCACAAATAAATAGTCTGGTAGCTACAACGAAGATGGACCACAAACCAACTGACCGAATGTTAGCCCCATGCGGATGCCCATACAGATCACCCCGCCCACCACTGCCAGACAAGCTCCCGTTTCCTGCCACACCGGAATATCGAGGAGAGATAGAGAGCTGGATCAAATGCTATTTTGCTAGCAGTGCATTTAATACATGTACACACCAGAAATTGCAGACCATGACCGGAGAACCGCTTACTATCACATTCCTCGACAACCACCAACCTAAGGCTGTTCACAAACCAATCCCTGTCCCTCACCACTGGAAAGAAGCTGTCAAATCCCAGCTTGATGCAGACGTAGCACTGAACATCATTGAACCAGTGCCAGCAGGGACACCAACGACATGGTGTTTGAGAATGATCACCGTACCCAAAAAAGATGGCAGCCCACGTAGAACGGTCGACCTCCAAAATTTAAATGCAATGACAAGACGAGAAATACACCACACACCCTCCCCATTCAATCTTGTCAATACGATACCCTCAGGAAAAAAGAAAACTATTCTGGATGCCTGGAACGGATATCACAGTGTTCCTCTGGCTGTAAAGGCACGGGATGCCACCACTTTCATAACAGAATGGGGCAGATACAGGTATTTGCGAGCCCCCCAAGGTTTCCAAGCGTCCAATGATGGTTACACAAAGAGATTCGACACCATTACAGAAGGTTTCCCTCGTGTTGCTCGCTGTGTGGACGACTCTATCTTGTGGGATGATGATATGGCACTATCCTTTTGGCACACCGTTAGATACATCATACTATATGCTGAAAATGGAATAGTATTTAACTCAGAAAAATTCCAATTCGCAAAAGACAATGTAGAGTTTGCTGGCTTCGACATCAGCTTAACAGGGTACAAACTATCTAAAAAATTACTTGAGGGCATCAGAAACTTCCCATCACCGACAAACATTACAGGAGTTAAATCTTTCTTTGGTTTGATTAACCAAGTTTCATATGCGTTTGCCCAAGCACCCATCATGTCACCCTTCAGAGAACTACTGAAACATAACAGCAGGTTTTACTGGGACGATACATTGGAACAACTCTTCCAGCAATCCAAGGAAACAATCCTAGAAAACATCCGGGATGACGTTCGAACATTCGAAATAAATCGCCCAACATGTCTGACTACAGACTGGAGTCGAACAGGAATAGGATTTACCCTACTCCAAAAACATTGTGCATGCCCGTCCACAATGGACCACCGTTGTGGGCCAGGACATTGGAAAGTTGTATATGCTGGCTCCCGATTCACTAGACCTGCTGAGAACCGGTATGCACCAATTGAAGGGGAAGCTTTAGCTATAAAGTTTGGATTGGAAAGCTGCAAAATGTTTGTTTTAGGCTGCCCCCACCTGATACTTGCTATTGATCACAAACCCCTTGTGCCGATATTCAATGATCGCAGCTTGGACGAAATAAAAAATCCCAGGATTTTAGATATCAGAGAGCAGACCCTGATGTACCAGTTCAGGGCCATATCAATACCAGGCGACGCCAATGGTGGAGCAAATGCCATGTCCCGTATCCCTACACATACCACCAAGGTCGCAGCAGCGGAATTGGATAGCATGGAAGAAGCGTTGCAAGCTGGAATAGAATCCCGATACAACCAAGAAACATCTCCTATCAAGATGGTGCGCATACAGCAAGAAGCCGCGATGGATCACCAATACATGAACCTCGTGGAAACAATAGAACAAGGATTCCCTGAACACAAGGATCTTCTACAGCCAAATATTAAAGAGTTTTGGAATATGCGAAGCGACCTATACACAGTTCAGTCTCTAGTATTCAAGGAAGGCCGCATATTAATTCCAAAAAAACCTACGTCGCGAACTCATCGACCAACTCCATGTTGGCCACCAGGGGGTCAACAGTATGAGAAGCAACGCCAGACAACGTTTTTTTGGCCTGGTATGGGAGCACAATTGCAGGAAAAGCGCAATCAGTGCAAGCGCTGTAACGAAATTGCCCCATCAAACCATAAAAAACCTGCAATGGAGCCTGTCCACCCAGAATACCCTTTCCAGTCGACAGTAACAGATATTTTCAACATGGCGGGACGGAAATATATGATATATGCTGACAGATATTCAGGTTGGACAGAGGTATCTTCAATGCAACAAGACGCCAGGATCTTCACAGTATGCAACATCTTACGCAGGTATTTTGTGAATTATGGTGTGCCGGAGGAAATTGCTTGTGACGGTGGACCCCCATACAACTCTGATGCGTGGAGGACATTTCTCAAAACATGGGGCATATCCCTCCGAGTCTCGTCGGCATATTATCCACAAAGCAATGGCAGAGCTGAGGCAGCTGTCAAGCATATGAAGAGGATATTAACAACAAATGTTAGCCCCAATGGTTCACTGGATACGGATGAAGTGGCAAAAGCACTGCTACTCCATCGCAACACACCACCACCTGACATAGGTGCGTCACCATCAGAACTTCTATTCGCTCGTCCCCTGAATGACCACTTACCAAACCCCACAAAATTTCGCCGTGAATGGTTAGAACTCGCCGACATGCGCGAGAGGGCCATTAACCAGCGTTTCCTCCACAACATGAAACACACTGAAAACAGGCAACAACTCAACCCACTAAGAATTGGGGAACATGTGTCAATTCAAAACCAACATGGACACAAACCACTGCGCTGGGATAACACCGGCACGATTGTTGAAACTCTCCCCCACAGACAATACCGTGTATTAGTTGATGGCAGCAGAAGAACCACACTCCGAAACCGCCGTTACTTTCGCAAAATAAGCACGGATAGCCGCAACCTGGCTCATGATGACACCCTACCAGATGACCTACCAAACAGAATCAGGATCCATTCCCCACAGTTACCTACAAACTCAAACCCAGTACGCCCAGACAGCAAACAACACCCTCAAATACAAATAATACCAACCCCACCTTCCACACCAGGTACTCAAATAAAGAATGAACCCCTGAAAATGACAGATACAGGGCAGAATGAAAGATCTGAAGCTAGGTCTAGACCTATCCGTAACAGACGATTACCGTCTAGATTTAAGGACTTCCAGCTTGGATGATAATAATAATAATAATAGTGGTAATAATAATAATGATAATAATAAAAAAAAGACTTTAAATAATAAAAAAATAAATAAATAAAAATAACATGTAAACATAACACTGAGTTATGTACCCTTAACCCGAGCTCTCCAGGAAGGAGAGAGAAAAGGAACTGTCATGGCGGACCCAATAAAGGTACACATGTACGTCGCTTATCGAGGCTAACTACTGTGTCTTGTTGTCTTTCCCTTATGAGTGAAGTCCTTCCCTCATAATTATACAATTTGAAACTTTTCTGATAAGATACTGCCTCTCAACCATAACAAGGAGTGTCCACTGCCCCCGTCTATTTATAATTTTTTTTCAGATGCTGAAGACCGACTTAAGAAATGCTACCCTTATAACTGTTGACCCGGATAAAGAATTTGTAGTAGAAACTGATGCCAGTAATTACTGCATTGCTGCTACTCAAAACCAACAGGGTAGACCTGTTGTATTCTTTTCTCGGACACTAAACCCGAATGAGATTAGGCATCATGCTGTCGAAAAAGAAGCTGCTGCAATTGTCGAAGCTCTCCGAAAGTGGCGACATTTCCTACTCAGGAGACATTTCAAAGTTATTACAGATCAAAAAAGCATCAGTTTTATGTTTGATAATAAAGAGGAAATCTAAAATTAAAAATTATAAGATATGTCGTTGGCGGATCGAACTGTCACAATTCAAATTCAGTATTGTTTACTGCCCAGGAACGGAAAATACAGCTGCTGACACAATTTCTCGCATCTCTGCATTAACGCATACTTTGCAAGACCTCCACGACTTGCATGTTACAATATGCCATTCTGGTGTCACGCGACTCGGCCACTTCATCAGAACAAGAAACCTTCCTTTCTCTTTAGAACAAATTAAAATATATAACAGACTCGTGATCCTCCTATCAGTATCTGAAACCTAAATTTGCCAGTTGTAACAAAGGAACACTCATACAGGCTATACTACCCTTCCAGCGACTAAACATCGACTTTAAAGGCCCTTTACCTACTTCTGTGCGTGGTAAGAAATATTTACCCACTATAATTGATGAATATACTCACTTTCCCTTTGCCTTCCCTTGTAAGGATATGACTAGCAAAACTGTGATCCACTGCCTAAACCAACTATTTTCAATTTTTGGTATGCCCAATATGATACACACTGACCGGGCTGCCGACTTCCTTGCAGGAGAAATCAAAGATTACTTCACCTCTAAAACAAGTAGACACCAGCTTGAGGGCAATGGGCAAGTTGAGAAACTCAATAGAATTTTATGGAAGGTTATCCAAACGACCTTACACTCTAGCAACATAAAACTGCCCCATTGCAAAGATATATTACCAAATGCTCTCCATTCAATTAGGTCGTTACTATGCACTGCCACTAATATGACCCCTCATGACAGAATATTCAAATATAGTCATAAATCTTCCCCCGGAACTTCTGTTCCCACTTGGGCGAACCCTGGCCCAATATATGTCAGAAACCATACTAAGTCTAATAAGCTCGACCATCCAGTAACCTCTGCTACCCTATTAGACATCAACCCCTACTATGCTCATGTACGACTACCATCTGGTGGGGAAACTACCTGCCTCTTAACTCCTCAAATCAAGAAGATCAACACAATGAAAACAATTCTGCAAGCCCTGAAGCCCCTAAAGAACCGCCACCTGACGAAAACAATACCTACGTGAAGAAGAAGAATCCCTTACCTGATCCTGAAAATATCGATGCTCTCCAAGATGTGGACGCTGAGGACCAAAATCCCTGTGAGTCAGTGTGACGATTTCCAAGTAAATATAAGGACTTCTTAACCTAGTACTGAACAGACTAAATTTAACTTCTGTAATTCCATACTTAATTATTGTTGAAGGGGAAAATGTTAGAATAAATTGCTTTGACTCTTCCGGAAATAAAGGATCGTAGTTATTCCCCTTGGCTGGAATGAAGGATTCCGCCATATTGATTTCTCGAAAACACGTGTATATTTTTAAGTTGATAAAACCTTTACGAAAGGCATTCCTGTTTACTCGTCTTTTATCTCTACTTATCATTTCATAGGGGAAACCCTTCATAGTGAGACAATTACTATTTTTTGGGATACTGCCAGAGTTCCGCTTTTTTACCCTTGTTTTAGGGAAGCTGGGTTAACCCCATATTAAAAACGACCTTGTGTCTAATTTGCTTTCGTGGGGAAGCAAATAAATACAACTAACGCTGCAGGCAATAAACATAATGACGTAAAATGAAATTTGTTTGTCAAAAAAAAAAAAAAAAAAAAAAAATTACGACGTGCCCCAGCGTCTTATAAACACCCCAACCTCCCCATGTTAAGAATAAACACGCCCTAACCTCGGAAGCCTTTCTTAACGTGGGGAGGTTTAGTGGTGTTTGTTCTGAAAGCCGTTCTTAACATCGGGTGGTTGAGGGTGTTTATACTACGCTGGGGCAGGTCGTAAAAACACGAAAAAAAAAACCCAACTGTTTACTATTGTCAGTTTAAATATCGTTTCATTAATCTTTATTTGTTTGTAAAAAAAAAAAAAAAATCTATTTTCTACTGTTGTCAATTTCCATAGTCATTTCTACTTAACTTTACTTGTTTGTCATTTTATTTATAAAAATTATGCGGAAATGATTCAATAAAAAAAAAACATCTAAACTGCTAAAAATAATTTTTTTTAAAATCCTGTATTTAATAAAAACTATTTAATAAAAAAAATCTGTTTTCTAATATTGTCAATTTTAATATTTCACTTTATTTATGAAATGACGCCAATTTACTTATCCAATCTGTTGGGAAACGTGCGACTTACCTAATTAGCACGTGTGCATAATTCAATGGGTTGGTCGTGGAATGAAATGAATGAAGAAGAAAGAAACAAAAATGGTTGCCTTATCTCTTTATATGCCTGCAATGTGACCACCCGATATGCAAATGAGATGTTCCTGGTTGGAGATAAAAGAGGGTTGATTTTTGAGAGGGTCGTTCACTTTGAAGTTGGATTTCAAAGCAATAAGTTGAATTAGCAGAAGTACGTTGGGAGTTGAGAGAAGGTGCGTTTGCGTTACGTGTACAGAAGTTGGAAGTTTGGACAAAAGTGTTAACCTTACCCAGGAAATTATTGGTGTGACGGGCGGAAGAAATAAAACTCGTTATTGAGTTATAAGCTATTTCGGCTCTCGGTGTGCGGTGACTCGAAAGGCAGAAAATGGACAGATTCGACTTTCGCTTGATACCCGAGTTTGATGGATCTACCACTGGACCATCTATCGTCAAATGGGTGGAAAAGGCTGAGAAGATCTATACACTGTGCAGAATTAAAGAACCAGCCACAGTCATTCCTTTGAGGTTAACCGGAGGGGCCTATGCAGTTTACCAGCAACTCTGAGGTGAACCAGACTGGGATACAATCAAACACAGCCTGTATACAGCATTTGGCACATGGCAACAGTTCACGAGCCGGCGACTTCACCCCAAGGAAACCGTTGATGTGTACTTAGCCGGCCTACGAAAGTTGTCGGTACCATTTGGTTGGGTTAATGATAAGATATTAAGATGTGCCTTTTTAATAGGCTTACCTGAGGAGGTCAGCAAACTGTTGCGGGCATCGTCACGAATTGATGAATTGACAACAGCCCAAGCTCGAAACATCTGTAAGGAACAGGAGTCAATTGCAATAGCAACTAGCATTCAACATGCAACAGTCGAACCACATGGGTGGAAAAGGCTGAAAAGATCTATACACTGTGCAGAATTAAAGAACCAGCCACAGTCATTCCTATGAGGTTAACCGGAGGGGCCTATGCAGTCTACCAGCAACTTGGAGATGAACCAGACTGGGATACAATCAAACACAGCCTGTATACAGCGTTTGGTACAGATCCGTTTGTTGCATGGCAACAGTTCACGAGCCGGCGACTTCACCCCAAGGAAACCGACTTACGAAAGTTGTCGGTACCATTTGGTGGGGTTAATGATAAGATATTAAGATGTGCCTTTTTAGTAGACTTACCTGAGGAGGTTAGCAAACTGTTGCGGGCATCGTCACGAATTGATGAAGTGACAACAGACGAATTATTAGCCCGAGCTTGAAACATCTGTAAGGAACAGGAGCTAATTGTAGTAGCAACTAGCATTCAACATGCAACAGTCGAACCGCATGGAAGCAATGTAGATTCTCTCTCAGGTAGTAATAAGCGTGTAGGCCCAGTGTGCTATAAATGTGGGGAGGCCAATCATTTTGCTAAGGATTGCCGGAGTGATAGGAGGTGTGTATATCCACGAGCACAGAGAACAGTACAATGCTATCGCTGCAATAAGTATGGGCACATATCTTGCAACTGTTCGGGAAACGACGTTGGGGGCAAGGTACTATCGCCACCCTTGCCCCTTGCCAACCAATAAACACAGGATTACCTGTCATTGGCGTTAAAATTAATGATGTGCAGTGTTCAGCACTCATAGACACGGGGTGTTCCCGGTCTATAGTTAGTGCACATTACTGTCAGATGTGGGGGGGGGGCAACCAGTCGCTATTATGACGATCAATGGTTTATCCCGAGCATATTGTGGTGAAGGGATGATTACGATCTGTACTGAGAAGGGTGACACAGCCAAAGTTGATGTTCTGGTGATGCAAGAAAAACCCCTTGGCTGTGACATGTTGATTGGAATTGATGCAATACAAGCACTAGGAGGTGTCATAATCACAGCGACTGGAGGTGTAATGCTTGGAGAAGGGAAAGGAAGTCTGTGCAGCCATGTCTATTGAAGAAAAGGACTTCTGTGCTACGTTTGACGACAACGAAAAGGCGTGGACTGCAAAGTGGAAATGGACTATGAGCCAGGCACCAGATCGGCTGTGCAACACCATTCCAGAGTATGCAGTTTCCACAAAGAATAGGGCCGCATATGAAGAAGAACTTCAGATGTGGATTGATAACGGATGGTTAATACCGTATCCACAGGAACGTCTGGGATCACCCAAAGGATTAATTCCGCTCATGACTGTTGAACAACCTACTAAAGACAAAATTTGGCCCGTAATGGATTACCGAGAATTGAATCAACATGTTGATGCTTTCACTGGAAACGCAGATATGTGCGCTGCTAAACTAAGAAAGTGGCGTCAGAAAGGGAGTAATGTAGCACTGCTAGATTTAAAGAGAGCCTACCTGCAGATACGTGTCCATGAGTCATTATGGCCATTTCAGACAGTGATAATCAAGGGAAAACGATATTGTTTGACACGTTTAGGTTTTGGTCTAAACGTAGCACCCTTAATAATGACAACTATTATTAAAACTGTTTTGATGCAGGATGAGACCACAGCAAAAGCTGCTTCAGCTTACATTGACGACATCTACGTTAATGAGGATATAATGTCTGCAGATGTGGTTCGAGCAAAACTGGAATCGTTTGGGTTAATAAGCAAAGACCCTAAGCGCCTAAAGGACGGGGTGCCCATGTTAGGCCTAGAGCCAAAACTACTCGATCAAATTAAGTTAAATTTTTTTCCGGAGATCTTCAGTTCAAAACGGATACCTACAATATAACCTTCTTTTTTTTTTTTTTCGATATTTTCATTTTTTTATGTATTGATTAAATTGTACAAGTACCCCTTAAACTGCAAGAGGGCCAACATTTCATTATTTTTTTTAATTCCATATTTACTGTCACGTGTCATATCTCCACAACGTTACGATCAGACGAGACACGCCTATACCCCGCATCATCGAAACAACCACGTCTTAACAGACGAGCCGTCTCTAAACCTTGCTCTCGCCTGTAGACGACCCTTACAACCCGACAAGACTTTATTGTGACTATTACGGATGCCGGGAAATGATCCAAACAATACCTCATCTGATTTGTGGTAAATAAATATATGTTTAACTTACTCAGTTATCGTATTCTTGTTTTTGCAACCATGTGCATTTTCTCGACCACAATATATAGAATATAACACATCCAAGATGAGAACAGTAGTCCTAAGTATATTGTCAAAAATTTAAAAAAACAAAACTTCTGTATATATTATTTTAAATAAAAACTATTTTTAAAAAGTTCTGTTTGTAATGTTTACTTTTGAAAGATAGCTCTGCTTATTTAAAACTGTTAACTTCTGAAATACCGATATTGTTGTTTACGTATTGTTTACGTAGTAACATATCGGTGATTAGGAGGAATTTTATTCTTTTTATGCGATATAAGAATTGAGAGTATTTTTTCACTCAATCTTCAATCTTGCCACAGGAACTTCGGTCTGGGAAGCAAAACAATTTTACATTAGTAAACGATTTTCAAATGACACCGGTTTTGGTCGCCTATTGTTCCGTTACACCCGTCTAATAAGACGTGTGAAACAGTTTCGCTATTTTTTTTTTTTTATGAGTATTATTTGGATTATTCTGAGGTAATGTCCTAAATTAGCATTGCTAAGAATTTTTTAATTTTAGGAAGGGCAGATAACTCTGTCGTAAATCGGTTCAAATTCAAGTTATTTTAAACTAAGTATTGCAATTGATTTCCCTTTTCTTTTCGTTCAAAATATAAGTTAAACTTTATTTAAAATACTAAACGTTTCAGTAATCATTATAACTATTACTAACAAATTATTTAAAGGGAAATATAATTCAGAAATTATCTATAAACAATTTTGGGCAACTTATGCAACTTTTTTTCTTTCCCATTTATGAAATATTTGTATTAAAAAATGTTTTATATCTAATATTTAAACAGAAGTTTTAAGTATTGAATACAGACTTTTATTTCTATAAAAATCCATCAAAAACGTTTGAACAAGCTTGCAACAAATTCAAGCAAAAAGTTGAATACAAACATTAATTTAAAAAAAAAAATCAAAAATATTAAACGGGATAGGATTGTTTAATACGACAAATAAGATGTCCAAGAATGTTATCATTTTTATACATATTTCGCCACAAAAACTCAATTATGTAAGATTGGAACAGATCGTCTGAGATTTCATATTGTCTTTTACTATAGTGTTTCAAATTTTCTTTGCTTGAATTTGAACCGAACCTAATTTATTACAGAGTTATCTGCCCTTCGTAAAATTGAAAAAATTCTTTGCGAGGCTAATTTAGGACATTGCCTATTCGGACTATTGTTCTCATCTTGTATTCAAACATTAGTTCGATTAACCAAATAAGGTGCTTCAACACTATTGGGACGATATTTTGTAGTCGATAAATTGAGTTCTCAGATTAAAAAAAACAAAAAAAAAAACAAAACAACAAAAAAAAAAACAATGGTTTCAACTGATTTTTTTTGTCAATTCTAATAAATTACAATGGCAGCTTCCAAATTATACAGTTGAAATTACCCAAATATTACTGAATTATTAAAAAAAAAAAAAAAAACAACAACAACAACTTTAATCGTGTTTGCAGGTGAAATTTTGCCGCCATCTTGTTTCTATAATATGAAAGGAAACGCAATCATACGTAAGGGAAATAACTCTAAATTTTTAATGTGACCAATGCAAAACAAATAACAAAATAAACATAACACATATATAGTGTTTCTGAGTCTGGTTTCTATTTAAGATTTTTTCATAATTGTTTCATATAAAAAAACAAACAAACTCTTCGCCTAACAATTACATAACGTAAAAATAACATACATTTGTTGCATTTGTTATCACTGTACCTCGATCTCCTGGTAGAAAGGGAAGCTTTCTTGTCTTTTCTCTCCTCACTTGAGAGGCTGACGCCACTCTGTGGATGGTTGTTGTAGCTGGTCTCTTTTTTTTTTTACATGGAGGGGGGGGGGTCATCACTTATCAAGGCCCGGAGGCCACTCAGGGATAAGGGTTATTTCGTGTACAATAATCAATGAGATAGTATTGTAGTAATCATTAGTATTGGAGTTTGATAGTGTCTTACTTAAGGAGGCGGTTTGTCAGGAATTTGTTTATGTTGGATTTGAAGACATCCAAGTTGTAGTCAGGTGGGAAACAGGCGAACAGAAGAGAGTTTCACAATCTTTGGTCTCTCCCTAGATAGAGAACAGGCTGAATCGTAGAGGCAGTATTCTCCAGTTGCATGGGCGATAGGGAACGGAACCCAGTCTCCTTTGACTTTTTTGCTTTCTTCTGGTCTTGCTTCCAAACCTGGCACTATCACTAATGCCGGATTGTTGATGAGAAGCTGCTCACCTTTCAAATCTGATGAGGAGACCGGATTCTTTCTTTTCAACAATGACTGCAGATCCCTGTTTTCAGTAGATGGCTGCAGCTCTTTGTTTTTGGTGGAGGAGCCACGTGACAACCCTGCAGGAGCCTGCTGACATACTTCTGGGGGCTGCTCTGTCGATTTGGAAGGATTCTTTGCCTGTTTTGCCAGTTTCTTGGCAACCATGCTCCAGCCCTTGTGATGTTGTTATTAAGTGCTCCCTCTGGCTGGCTTTTCAGGAGCTGCTGATGCCACTCCATCTGATTTTCCTCCTGGAGCCGCTGGTTTGGAAGTTATGGCAGCAGGAGCTCTTGGTGAATCTTTTTCGGACACTCCTTTGCCATATGCACCTGCTGCTGGTAATGCCAACAGTGTGGATGATAAAACTCATCGTCCAGGTATCATACCTTAGCAGGGCATGGATTTTCTAGAAGTTGGACCGATCCAAATGCATTTTAATGTTATAGTCCCCTGGAGACTACGGACTAGTTGCACGGCTTCAACGTCTCCATATTGGTTCATCACAACCCCAACTGCTTCGATTCTATATAACAGTTATTCCACCCCAAGTTGGACCTGGACAACCTTTCTGTGTCCTTGTCGGTGCGCAGCAGAAGGTCCAACATGGCGTCACTCCCCCTGCAAATATAAGTTGCTGGGATATTAAGCTCTCCCAACAACTGCGTCATGGTTTCCTTTGAAACCTCAGTGAATGCTTTCTTTTTGAAATTAATACTGATTAGAGACATTATCTTTCTAATTGAGTCAACGTTCCAGGGATGCAAGTCGAGACCCCACGTCTGTGGCTATACTTGATGCTATTAAGCACCTCACAAAAGAGGTTATGAAGCTGAATGTAGGTAGGTCTTATTCGCCCAGATTCCGCTACAAAAGGCGTTCGCCTTCTCCACACTACTGTCGCCGTTCAAACACGCCAGGACTATGTTTTTACCATAGTCGCTATGGCGCTGAGGAACAAAAATGCAAAAAGCCCTGCTCGTACTAAGGAAACTAAGGTCTGGGGAATTGAGCACAGCAGACCCTCCACGGGATATTTACAACAACCGTGCCTATTTTATCATAGACTCCCTATCCCAAGCACATTGCTTGTTTGATACCGGAGCTGCTTGCAGTATCTGGCCACTGAAACTTTTCACTGAGAAGCCTCCAGTGTCGTCCATTACATTGCAAGCGGTAAATCTCTCCCCCATCCCCACGTACGGTCAAATTTCTCGTTCTTTGGACTTGGAATTACGGAGAGACTTTACAGGGGTCTTTACCATAGCGGATTTACCCTACCCCATAATAGGCGTGGACTTCCTGCACCACTTCAACCTGATAGTTGATATGTGCAGACGTCGGCTGATAGATGCAAATATGGAATTTTCCGTCTCTGGTGTGAAAACAAACACCCCCTCTATCAGCCCAGTATTCTTCCAATAACCTGTATCAGACTGTTTTACACTCCTACCCAGAGTTGACAAATTTAAATTTTGTGTTAAGTGCACCCGCGCACACCACAAAACACCACATCGAGACCAAAGGTGCTCCTGTTTTCTCACACCCTTGCCTCCTCTCTGCTGATAAACTTAAGGCAGTGGAGGCAGAATTCAACCATATGCTTCAGCTAGGAATAATACACCCCTCGACCAGTCCATGGGCTTCCCCTTTGCATATGGTCCCGAAACGAGATTGAGATTGTCGTCCGACTGGGGACTACCGACGCCTCAATGCCATAATGGTACCTGATCATTACCTAATCCCACATATACAAGACTTTGCTTCCTCTCTGCATGGTTGTAAGGCCTTCTCCAAATTAGACCTAGTTAAAGCTTACCATCAGATCCCAGTAAATCCGGTCGATATACCCAAGATTTTTGGAGCGTTTGAATTTTTAAGTATGCCTTTCGGTTTAAGAAACGCAGCTAGTACCTTCCAGCACTTCATGGATGAAGTAGTGCGTGACATAGACTTAGTCTATAACTATATAGACGACATTCTCATGGCAAGTGCCTCACCTGAAGAACATGTCACTCACCTCTGCCTACTATTCGAACGGTTTCAGCGATACCAGGTGAGGATTAACCCTGGTAAATGTGTTTTCGGTGCTTCATCACTAGTTTTCCTGGGCCACATTATCAGCCCAGACGGTATATCTCCATTACAGGAAAAAAGTGAAGGCTCTACAAGACCTTCAACCACCCACTTCACTTCGCCAACTAAGGCACTTCCTCAGTCTGTTAAACTATTACAGACACTTTATCCCACATTGTGCATATCTCCTAGCTCCTCTTTCCGACCTCTTATGTAACAGGAAGAAGAAAAATGAGCAAATCTCACTTAATGAGATTGAGCTTAAAGCTTTTAATGAAGTGAAAACAAAACTGGCGACGTCTTTACTTGCACATCCTGTAGCTGATGCCCAGTTTTCACTTGTTGTTGACGCATCAGGCACAGCAGTGTTGCAACAGCAGCACCAACAACAGTTACAACCTCTTGCATACTTTTCGAGACAGCTGAAACCGGCAGCACAACGTTACAGCATGTTTAGCCATGAACTGCTGGCAATGTACCTCGCAGTGAAACATTTCCAACATTCACTCGAGGGCCGTCAATTTGTGATCTACACTGATCAGTGTCCACTCACATACACACTGCATTCTAAGCCGGACAAATATTCTCCCCGTGAAACACGCCACTTGGATTTTGTTTCGCAATTTACCAGCGATATCCGAAATAATTCAGGCGAGCAGAATGCTACGGCAGACGCTTACAGCAGACGGCCTTAGACTAGCCAAGTCTGGACACATTGAATCCGTCGTCACCTGAATTTGCAAATTTGCATACATGCCCGTGCCTACCTCGGACACGCAGATCATTTGTGACACTTCAACGGATTCATCTCTACCATTTGTTCCACTGACTCATTGTAGAGTTGTTTTTGACACCCTACACAATCTGGCACACCCCGGATGCAGAGCCACAGTGGAGCTGATTACAGCTACATTTTTCTGGAAAAATATGAGGCGTGATATCACTGCCTGGACACGTTCCTGTGCATTCTGCCAAAAGTCAAAGATGCACAAGCATATCCGTGCACCCCTTGGAACATTCACCACTCGAGACGCTCGGTTTAGCCATGTTCACATCGACCTGGTTGGACCCTGGCCAGTCAGTCATAGATTTACTTATCTCCTGACCTGTATAGACCGCTTCACACGGTGGCCTGAAGCCATTCCTCTCACAGACATTTTGGCTGAGTCCGTAGTGCGAGCCCTTATATCAGGCTGGATATCATGCTATGGAGTTCCCACAACCATCACCACTGATCGTGGCGTACAGTTTGAATCCCACCTCTTCCAGGAACTCTCCAGGATTCTAGGGATCCAGCATATTTGAACTACAAGTTATCACCCTGCTTCTAACGGGATGATTGAACGCTTCCATCGCTAATTGAAAACAGCATTACGTGCTTACCCTGACCAACAGTGATGGAGCGAATATGTACCGGTTGTCCTTCTTGGCTGTCATTCTGCTATCAAAGAGGACCTGGTATACTCTTCAGCCGAATTTGTCTATGGAGTACTTCTATCGTTGCCAGACCAAATGTTGAGCCCGATAGAGTTAACAACAACCGATTCAGCTCTGTATGTCGACAGACTGCGAGCTTATTTTAGCAAGCCCCCATCGTGCACACTAGGAAACAGACCATTAGATCTTCAGTCCCAAAGGACATTTCATCTTGGACTCAAGTTTTTCTTAGAAAGGACGCTGTGAAAGCCCCTCTAACTTCACCCTATACTGGCCCTTATCACATGCTTTCGCATACTGATAAACTTTTTACCTTAGATATCAGTGGTAAAAGAGAAACTGTCTATCAAGAGTAAAAAAAAGCCTTTCTTGACACAAAAACACACGAGCCACACATTCACCTACTTACACACAGCATCAAAATATGCATACACCTGAAGTAAATGCTCCAAATGAAGACAATCATGTCACCACTACACGTAGTGGTCGACAGGTACGTTGGCCTAAGAGACTGTGTAAAACTTTGTATTTCTGTTCAGAAAAACAAATTTTTTTCTTTGTTTTTCCTTCTTTCCAAAAAAAAAGAAAGAAAGGTTCTATTACAAAAAAAAAAAAAGATGCAAATATTCCCCAACTTTTCATAGAAAAGTAAGAACATTTTTTTTCTCGTAAAAATAAAAAAAATAAACTGACATTTTTATTTTTCGCTATTTGTTATGCTACCTTTTTCTCTGTCGGATTTCAGCCTAAGCAGGGGGTTATGTAGCAGAAATAAACGGAACTGTTTCTTTTTTGAATCAATGCCTCTCCCCTGTGCCATTTGGCCACATACTGACCAATCAGGGGTACGCGCATTGATCTCTTCTCTCCCTTAGGAAATCGGACAGCTTCCGGGTGGAAGGAAAAAACTTTCTTACCGAGAGAGATACTAAGCGGTTCGGACCCTCTTTCATCGCTCTCTCCACCTCTGTGTTATTTCATCTGGGAATAACTACCTCCAGGTAGCCAGAGTCCATTTGCCTGAATAAATATTTTCTTTGTTACATTTTATGAAGTTGTTGTGTTCGTCATTTCAGAAGCTTGTGTTGAATTATTTATTTTCTTAGGTTGTGCTCTAAAAGCACAAACCCTACAAGATTATAAGATTAAAAAGAAAGAAAAATTCAACCTGTTTAAAAAAAAAAAGGTTTTAAACTTTGGACTTTACAGGTAAATTTGCAAATAACTGTATTTTTTTTGTTTTAAATTAACTTATTTTATTTATTGATCTTTTATCTTCAATTTATTATATATAAATTTGAGGTGAGAAAATGAATTATTTTCATTTTAATAGACATTTCAAAATGGGGGGGGTGAATTAAAAAAACCCTTGTCTTGAATAGTATAATCGTTTATTGCAAAGAGCATAAAATTTCACATTGAACCTGAAAATATCGTAAAAATTGAACCAATAGAAAAATTTTGATAGATTTTTAAAGTGAAAAAATTGAAAAATAATTAACTCGTAAAATTCAATTGATTTCATTACGTAAACTGCACGAAGGCGCGCCGGCACTTTGTAAACACTGTTTTCTTTTTAAATAAAAAAATATATATTTCTATTATTTTTCTAACGACTTTAATAGTTTATTTTGGAAGTATATTCCATACGGAAAATAAACAACCCACTTTTAAAAGAGAAATTACGAGTTTTTTTTTTAATATTTTATTCTCAGTTTTGTGTTAGGGGAGGGGTGTCAAAAATTCCCCTCAAATTTTGACACACCTACTGTTAACATGAAAGATGAGGACACTAGTCCGAAGTATATTGTTTAAAATTAAGAACAAAAATAACTCCTGTATATATTATTTTAAATAAATAAAATGTTTATTTAAAAAAAAAAAAAGGGTGCTTCTTCAGTTTATTGCCGAAATTGAAGACGCCATTTTTTCCACGCACTTGCTGGTAAAATTTAAGGGATATATCATTATCTGGCCGAACGATTACTTCTGGAAAGGGAAATAATAAATTTTTTTCACGCAAATAAATAACAAAAAAAAAAAAAATTGTTTAATTGGAAATGTTTCGATTTAATTAATGAGAACGGGAAAGTTTTTCATGGATCATTTTTTTCTGTTTCTGGAAGTAATAAAAGTTTTGTTTATAATGTTTATTTTTAGAAAAAAAAATGTTATGCTTTAATTTGATTATGTTAAATATTTCGTTATTTTTTTTTATATTATTATTCGGACTACTTTTCTCATCTTTGATTTAGTTCGACTAATCCAAATAATAATAATGTTCAGTCTTAAAAATAAACTTGATTTTTATGTCTTCAGATTTTTTTTAATAAACAAAAGTGAAATTTCAAAATAAATAATAAAAAAACTTGGTTATCTTTCAGATGCAAGGTTCATTGTTTACTTGCGGTTTTAACGATGTAAGATTCCGTTGTACGGAAGACCAAATCGGCCAAAATGTCTATGATGTTTTATTGGCGCTTTTCTTCGTATTTTTAATAACATTTTTTTGCACCATTTACAAGTTCTTTTTACAAATAAGTTTTTAATACTGTAATAGTAAAATAAAGATACATTTATTAATTATACGGAAAAAGTATCTCGTAATGTTTTCACACGAGATTTTTTTCCTGTTGATTTCTCTTTTTTTTTTAAATATTAAAATTGATTTACTATTTAAAGTGATTTCAAAGCCTTTAACATGACGGAGTTTATAATGAAAACCAAATTACCGTTAAAATTAAAATAATCTTTATTAGAAATTTGTAACAAAATAACAAAATTATAAAACTATTAGATTAAAATTGAGAACTTTTAATTAAACAACGTGAACATAATGAGTGTTTTCATGAAATGTATTTTTAATAATAAAAAAGTGAACTTTTTTTACTTAAACTTCATAAAAAAAAACGTATCCAATATAGAATGTTACTAAAATAATTTTACTATTATAGTATTAAAAAAAAATATTTGTAAAAAAAACCTTGTAAATGGTGCAAAAAAATGTTATTAAAAAATACGAAGAAAAGCGCCAATAAAAACATCGTAGACGTATATTATCATTTAAACAGTATATCAATTTAAATATTTAAATTCAGTAAATAAATTTAAATATTTAAATTATGGCCGATTTGGTCTTCCGTACAACGGAATCTTACATCGTTACAACCGCAAGTAAACAAGGAACCTTGCATAAAAGTTGACAAGCTTGTTCTTTAGCAGTAATTAAAAAAAAAAATAATTCCCGTTTAAATCGTGTTTTTCATTTTTTTTAATTTTGATTTTTTTTTTAATTTTCTTATTTCTGAATGAATTGGAACCAACAAAACAAAAGTTATATCAATTTACTAAGGAAATCCCCACAAATAAAACACATTTTCTGTTTTGAACACAAAAAAAAAAAAAAAAAAAAATTAAAAAAAAAACGAATTAATCACAATGTTTTTTTTCGTATTGAATTCCAATAACTTATTTTATGATTATCTCCCTTTGATTGTAAAAAATATCACACTCCGTTTTTTCTTTGCGCTTCATTAAAGATTTTGTACT
Source organism: Euprymna scolopes (assembly GCF_053919585.1). Lineage (NCBI taxonomy): Eukaryota > Metazoa > Mollusca > Cephalopoda > Sepiida > Sepiolidae > Euprymna > Euprymna scolopes. The sequence continues at coordinate 123,788,323 of NC_136500.1, read as the reverse complement.
CATTCATGAATCATGCACTTATTGATCCGTGCTGAAATAATAACGTTATTATTTAAAAAGCCATTCTTAACATGGGGAGGGGGAGGGTGGCTTGTACCTATTCTGTACTTTAACCTTACAATTAAATAAAAAAAAAAAAATCTTTAATTCAACTTGGAAATACGATTTAAAAAATAGCTCGGATCAGTCAGTGCATTAACACCAAGATTTCTTCTCTCAATTCGTCAACACGTGTTCAAATTTCCCCCTTCGAATTACAGCTCGTTTCTTATCTTTTTTCAACCAAAACTGCATCAATCAACAACGTCCGTTCAATCCAGTCTTCGTGCTGTTAACAATCCGTTAAAGTAATGGTGTGTAGATTGGCCTTCCTTTGTTTACAAAGCCATTTGACGAAAGTGACGTCAGACATATTTTTATCTACGGATGGCAAATACCGTATAGAATGTACCTTTTTTTTTTTTTTTTTTTTTTTTAATAAGTTTTATTCAAAGTCTTTATTTGAACTTAATGGGCGTTTTTTTTTTGTATTTATTAACTGTTTTATTCTTATGAAAAAAACCCACTTCGTCTTTTTCTTTTTATTAAATAAAACAAACTTTAATTTTAAAATTTCGATGTTTGAAAAACAGTCCATTTCATTATAAAAGTTCTATTTTTGTTTGATAAAAAGAATAAAACAGTTAATAAATACAAAACAACAACAAAAAAACAAAAACAAAAAACAAACTGTCCATTAAGTTCAAATAAAGACTGGTTGAATAAAACTTATAAAACAAAACAAAAAAGGTTCATTCTATACGGTTTTGCCCATCCGTAGATAAAATATGTCTGACGTCACTTCCGTCAAATGGCTTTGTAAACAAAGGAAGGCCAATCTACATCATTACCTCAGTTAATATACTAGATTATCTCATATATTTTGCTTCCTTAGAAAATTAGGTACTATGCAAGTGCAGTGGCGCAGCACTCAGCAGCACAGCACGCAGCAGGGGGCACTTATTAATCCGTGCTGAAATAATAATGTTATTATTTAGTAAGCTATTTTTAACATGGGGAATGGAGCAGCGTGTTTTGTAGCTATTCTGTACTTTAACTGCACGATTAAACGGACATAATAAAACCTTTATCGAACTTGAAAATACTATTTAAAAAATATCGCGGATCAATAAGTGCATTAGCACCGAAAATTAATACAAGGAGGTCAGCTGACGTAAAAAAAATTATTTATTTATTTTTTTTTTTATCACATTTTCACCCCAAACAAGGCCCATTGCCACTTTGGTGTAGGGGGCTACTGTCAGGGTCAACAACTACTGGGGTACTATGTAGGGATTTGGGGCAGCAAGATGTTGGTTCACGTTGCACTTGAACTTCTGCATGTCAGTACAGTTGGGGAAGCAGGGACCTGGAATGGAATTCCAAAGTCTAGCGGTTCTGGGGAAGAAACTACTGGAGTAGAAAGATCTTTTACATCTAGGGATCTCTACAGTGTGGGGGTGGGATTTTGCAGCCTGTCGGGTCTGTTAAGGGTGTTCACGTTGTGGAGGCACAAGTGCTTGCAGTTCGTCAGAGCATTCACCATTAAAATACTTGTAGAACAGGCAGAGGGATGCAATGTTTCATCGATGGGACAGAGGCTGAAGCTTAGATGCCAGTTCAGGGCCTATCAGATTTGCGACTCTCTTTTGAACCTTGTCAAGGAGTGAGAGACTAGTAGCCGATGCACCAGCCCAAATATGACAGCAATACTCCATACATGGGCGAATGGTAGCTGATAGAGGTACAGGATACTATTGGGTGTTAGTAGTTTTCTAGCATGGTAGAGAGAGCCCACCTTCCTTGCAGCGGCCCTGGCAATGCCCTCGATGTAATTGTTCCAACTCATGTTTCCTGTTAACGTTAGGCCAAGGAGCTTGAAAGACGTACTCTCAGATAAATAGTCGTTGGCCATTGCTATAGGTGGTAGAGAAGGTTTCTTGTAATTATTGAATGAAACTAGTTTAGTCTTGGTGGCATTGAACGTGACCATCCATTTTTGTCCCCATTCCACTACAGATTGGAGGTCATCCTCTAGTGTTTTTGCCATTTCTTTAGATATGTGTTCATTTGTTTTCCTGTCATGCCTGTTATAGCGTGTGGTGTCATCAGCATATATACCCATCTCAGAGGAAATTTTGTCAGGGAGGTCATTTATGACTATCAGGAACAATAGAGGTCCAAGGATAGACCCTTGGGGCACTCCCGCATTTATATCATATTGTTTAGATGTACGACCATTGAGGACCACCTGGATTTTTCTCTTATCTAAGAAGGATTTAATTATGTTAAGTATTCTATCAATGATACCGTATAATCTAATCTTCCTGAGGAGACCCTCACGCCATACCCTGTCAAAAGCCTTAGATATATCTAGAACTACCGCTCTGCCCTCCCCCGTTTTGTTCAGTGAATGGTATATACGTTCAGAGATTACAGTTAGGATGTCTGCTGTGGAACGGGCTTGTCTAAATCCATATTGTTTGTCAGTCAGAAGTTTAGCATCTGTAAGGTGATGGACTAGAGCATGGTTAATTATGGTCTCAAATATTTTGGCAAAAAGTGGGAGGAGGCTAATGGGGCGATAATTTAATGGGTAAGTCCTTTCGCCAGAATTCTTGAATACTGGTACCACAGAAGCAGTTTTCCAACAGCCCGGAAAGCAAGATTCGAAAAAAAAAAAAAAAAATCACAGAAAAATCCATTGGCATTCTCAAGTAGCAGCTCCTCATTTATTCACTATTAGCTACCTCATTCTGAAAGGAGGAGTTAATGCCTGGGATGATGAAAGTTATCTCCTTCCAACAAGACTTGCCTCTAACTTTCCAGAATGATGATAACGCAAAGCATAGTTGGTATGAGAGAAACAGAAACAGCTACTACACTGTAATTGTTTTGTTTATTTCTACACGCCAACGTTACGATCACTCGACAACAGCAGGTTTCTGTCCTCTTCTTTTCCAGTGGACCAGTCGACCACACCTGGCCTCTCGCCACCAATTTCACACCGCACAATCTGAACATCAGCAACACAAAATACTTTTCAAGAGATGATGTTCACGACTTTTTTTTGTTTTTTCTAACCATAACCTAGCCTTTAACGATACCTCCCCCCTCCTCTTTCGCATATACCCCACATACACTTTAATCGTTTTGTTTATTCCTTGGTTCAAATTTTGGTAATCGTAAAGAAAGAGAGAGCCTGTTTCCTTCGTTTGACTATAGGTGGCGTTACTGTCCGTCCACTCAGTTACGGAACCACAAAATGTATATAATGCCACTCTTGAAATAAAAATAAATGTTTTTGTTATATTTTAATTTTAAACTTTTTTTTTTTTTTTGCAAACATATTCAAGTTTTTTTTTATTTTGCAAACATACCGACAAGGACCTCAATGAACAACAATGACGAAACCCCTCGTCAGACTCGGCAAAAAAACGAACACGGACCTGTCGACTTTCATACCGAATTTAAAAGAAAAATTCGAGCTCGACAAACATTCTTCACAGTTTCCTGGCATTACCCTGCAACAAACGCGAGGAGCAAATCACATAGGCCTATGCAATTCTCTCCCGCACAGCAGACACAACAACAAAGAAACAGGACATCCCTATCAACACATAGGAAGAAGTTGAATCAATAATACGAGTTGAGATGCACCACGAACGCTGATAAACTCAAAACTTGGAAGTTTCGTTGACAGCTGGCAACCATGAATGAATGCACAACAAACGCCCGTACAGACAATGTACACACACTACCGCAGACGCACATGCGAAGACAATGGCAACCAAACCCCATTCAACAAGAACGAATGCGCGACTAGCGCCAGTCCAAACGATCCACACATTCCACAGACTCACTTGTGAAGATACTGTCAACTGGGCACACACACGACGTCACCACGAAACAAAAAAATTTTCCTTCCAAATGAACGATTCACTTCTCTGTCCAAGCAACTCTTTGCACATGTCAACTCAACAAAAAAACCAAACAAACAAATGTCAGCCTAAAAAAGAGTAAACGCATTTTCCACGCGTAAGTAAATACTTTTTTTTTACGAACACACTCCGTTTTTACATTCCGTTCTTTTTGACGTTTTTCAAACAACCACATCAACAGCAAAACAAAACAAGACGAAAAATCAATTGCCGAAAACATTACTGACAAAAACTATATATATATAAATATGTATACACTGCGTATATTTTTTTTCCCTAGGAAGGGGAGTATTGTACGAGCCTTTTTCAAGTCTCACACAAAAACACACATTCACATTTCAAGCTATGTCATATACATACGCACACACAAACATACGCGCCCACGTCCACACATGTACACATATTCACGTTCGCGTATATACACTCACATTCATGTGTATAGACACACACGCTAACGCACACATATGTACTCACACACGCGCACACATGGACGGCGTCACTTCTGCTTTCTAAGGAATTATACACATGCACAAATGACCACCGGAAACGAGTATAAAACAAAGAGACAAGCTGTTTCTACCCTTTTTAGAACCAACTCTCGACCAGAGGGGTTTGGCTAACCAGTCGCCTCCCTTTCAGGAGGCGCACGCTCGCGCGCGTTCACGCCCACTTACTACTATGTATGGGGCACGAGCTAACAGACCGTATGTACACATTCACACTCTTTCTCTCTCTATCTACTACTGGTCCCTGAGAACACCTTTGCGTAGCTGACTGCTAACTGACGTCAACTCTCATATCTTCTTCTTTGTCTACACGCTGGACTATAGTTCTCATTTCCACTGCAACACTCATTTCTTTTCCCACGCGCGAACAAGCGATAGTGACCCGAATTTGAGATGAAAACACATTTCCTATTCTTGCTACAACACCAGTCCTGCAGCGAACATTGGTTACACTCGCGCAGACATGAACACATGTTATAACTAAAACGTTCATTCTTTCAACAGTAAATAAACGACACGTTTATCTTATCCATCAATTGAGTCTTTGTTTCTTTCAATTCCATTCGTTTCATTATTTCCTTGTGGCGAGCTAGGGTATTATACCCTGGTCCACTACAAACTAAATGTTTTTGCTATATTTTTCTTTTAAACATATTTATGGGTACAACCGTTTTTCCGCGAGTATTTTTTATGCTCTTATAATGAAAAAAAAATCAACGTTTTTTTCTTTTATCTTTTTTATGGACTCCCACTTTTTTTCTTAATTTTTCTGCACTTATTTTATCTTTTCCGCAAGTATTTATATATATATTTGAAAAAGGATATTGTAAAATCCGAATCTTACTTGAAACTACTAATAAAAAAATAGTGCGGTACAATAAGTGCATAAGCAAACTTTTCAAAAAGAAAAATATTTCAAAAATATTTAGTTTATGCTTACAAAAACAAAAACAAAAAAACCCAAAAAACGTAAATGTTTGAAAATAAACAAGCAACAACACGTAAATGTTTGGAAAAATAAAACTTGAATATGTTTGCAAAAAAAAAAAAACGTAAATATGTTTGAAAAAAAAACAAAAAACTTAAATATGTTTGCAAAAAAGAACAAAAACAAAAAAACATGTTTAGAATTAAAATATAACAAAACATTTATTTTTTATTTCAAGGGTGGCATTATATACATTTTGTGCTTCTCCGTAACTGGATGGACAGACAGTAACGCCACCTATAGTCAAATGGAGGAAACAGGCTCTCTCTTTCTTCACCATTACCCAAATTTTTTAAATAATTTAACTGACTTTGTGTTTTTGCGCAATTTCTTTCTCTTATTTGCAGTTTTTATTTTTTATTAAACGATTATTTGGAGTATTCGGACTTTGGGATGTTAACATGAGTTCGACCAATTCAAATAATGAAATGTTCGATCTTAAAAAATAAACCTTATTTTTATATTTTCGTGTATTTTAGTTTTGAATGTAAAATATAAATATAGTAAAGAAATCCAAACAAGCCTTAAACATTGACATAAACTTGATAGTATAATTCAATAACTTGAGTGTTATTTCTTCTGCCCTTCACACCAATAATTTCCTGGTTAGGTTTGACACCTGTCCAAACTTCCAACTTCCAGACTTCTGTATACGTAACACACCGTCTCTCAACTCCAAATGCACTTCTGCTGATTCAACTTATTTCTTCGAAATCCAATTTCTAAATGAACGTGCCCTCTAAAAAATCAACCTTCTTTTATCTCCAACCAAGAGCATCTCATCTGCATATCAGGTGGTAACATTGCAGGCATATAAAGAGATAAGGCAGCCATATTTGTTTCTTTCTTCTTCATTCATTTCGTTCTACGACCGACCCGTTGAATTATGCACACATGCTAGTTAGGGAAGTCACGCGTTTCCCTACACTTCCCCTTGATCTCATGATCACACACAGCGCAGGGGGCAGTCGTCTTTGTCGGGTACTTCTTCGAAGAATCGGGGCAGCACTCTCTCATTGCCATCTTCCTCATTACCACCGTTATTGCCACCAGTCTGTTCCATTATCTCCTCTCGTGGTTCCATATGTGGTGTTTCACAATCAGGGCAAGGTAGCAGTATCTGTCTTTGTCGAGTACTCCTTCGAAGAATCAGAGGCATCACTTCCTCAGTTCCATCTTCCTCAGTATGTTCTATCATCCCCTCTCGTAGTGCTATAGGCGGTGTTTCACAATCACGGCGGGTGGGCAGTATTCGTCTTTCTCGGGTACTTCAATGAGGAACTGGTGGTATTACTTCCTCGTGTCCATCGTTCTCATCACTATTGCCACCAGTATGTTCCATCATTCCCTCATCTGGTTCCATAGGTAGTGTTTCTATGCTCACTTGAAGGGGCAGTAGGCGATCAGGATCATCCCTGAACTGTATGTGATCTCCCTCATCGTCCTCAGAATCAGAAAAGGTATAACAGGAGTGGATTTCTTTTACATGACGTGTTACACTATCAATCAACATGGTCTGAGGACTTATGATTTTATCTATTTTTCCTCTGCAAAATTTTATAGTGCACCCAGCATTTGGGGATTTTATCCAAACACGGTCTTCTACTTGATATGGTGTATTGACAACGCTAACCACTGATGGTGTGACATCAATTCCTTTTACACGCTGCTCATAGCGGTAAATCCCATTAGCTGGTGCAGTTTCTGGTGTTGCATCGTCCTTTAGTGTCGCATTATACCGGTACACAGCTTCTGGAATAGAACATTGTGTCCTGGCTGCAATTCTTTTAATGGTGCGGTGACACCGCTCCGTTATACCATTACCTTCAGGAAAATATGCACATCAGTAATGCATTCTAATCCCCCATTCCTGTGTGAATTTCTGAAATTCTTGACATCGACACATAGTGGCGTTATCAGTCAGAATTTCAAGCGGGGTACCACGTTAAAAAAGGAAAGCTCTCAACTGTCGTATAATGCTAGATGCATCCTGTCGTGTCAACAGGTGCCATATCATGAAACGTGTCGGACCACAATCTGTCAAGGTAAAAAAATGCTTGCCCTCATAATGCGTTACATCCATTCCTACTCGATACCAGTTGTCCTCCACCTCAAGCTTCCTTTTTTTGCCATTGGGATGGTGCCGGATCAATTCGCTGACACTCTTCACACGAGCATATAGCTGCCTTGATTGATGCTCTTGTAGTTGAAGGACACACTCTTCGGACAAAATATGTTGTCCTCTGAATTCCGGGATGTCTACTTTGCTGATGTATTGTACGGATCTGGTCAAGTGTTAATTGATCTGTTACGGTCGCGCATGTCTGTTGTGGAGGATCAGATCCCTGCCCCCATTACATCAATCCACCTCTTTGGTACTCTAGTCAAGCTATCAGCAAAATTCTGCATCGGCAAAACTAAGGTAATGTCCACCTGCAAACTGTATTCGTCAACTATACGCTTTATTAATGCCAGTCTCCTTCGTATTAACATCTCACTTGCAGCTCTAGTCTTAACTCGAGCCTTTCCAGTCAAGGTGTCGGTCAACCAGTGGTAAAGACATAATGGGTCAGTGTGGAGATGCACAACCTTAGCCTGCCATTGCAATACAAGATTAAGCCCTTTTAACATGGCATCAAATTCTGACACATTTATATGCTGGGCATCATTTTTCGGATAAAGCAAGCATGCATCTTCCACAACAGCACCCAATTGTTCCAACACGACACCTGTAGCCAGTGAACTTGCGTCAAACCATGCATTCAGTTCGTTTCCAGATACTTGCCACTCACCCCGGGCAGAGTTGTTCCTATGTACTCTGGACAACGTTTCAACCATCATTTGCTGGAGAGAATCATCATCCACTATGTCGTCCCATCCTTTGGTTACTGCAGTTATTTGTCTTTTTAACACTCCTGTTGCTAATCGGAGCCATCCACAGACAAGTAGATGTCCTACTAATTTACCGCAAATAGAAAACACAGTGCATCTTGTCAATACACTGGGTAACTCTGGAATCGCGCTCCCTTGCTTTCATCGCAAAGTATGCCCTCCTCCCAGACCTCTAAGCCTAACACAGGCACCCTATTCTTTAGGTGCTTAGGGTCTTTGCTTATTAACCCAAATGATTCCAGTTTTATTCGAACCGCACCTGCAGACATTACATCCTCATTAACGTAGATGTCGTCAATGTAAGCTGAAGCAGCTTTTGTTGTGGTCTCATCCTGCATCAAAACAGTTTTAATAATAGTTGTCATTAAGGGTGCTACGTTTAGGCCTAAACCTAAACGTGTCAAACAATATCGTTTTCCCTTGATTATCACTGTCTGAAATGGCCATAATGACTCATGGACACATATCTACAGGTAGGCTCTCTTCAAATCCAGCAGTGCTACATTACTCCTTTTCTGACGCCACTCTCTTAGTTTAGCAGCGCACACATCTGCGTTTCCAGTGAAAGCATCAACATGTTGATTCAATTCTCGGTAATCCATTACGGGCCAAATTTTGTCTTTAGTAGGTTGTTCAACAGCCATGAGTGGAATTAATCTTTTGAGTGGTCCCAGACGTTCCTGTGGGTACGGTATTAACCAGCCATCCACAGCTGAAGTTCTTCTTCATATGCGGCCCTATTCTTTGTAGAAACTGCATACTCTGGAATAGTGTTGCACAGCCGATCTGGTGCCTGGCTCATAGTCCATTTCCACTTTGCAGTCCACGCCTTTTCGTTGTCGTCAAACGTAGCACAGAAGTCCTTTTCTTCAATAGACATGGCTGCACAGACTTCCTTTCCCTTCTCCAAGCATTACACCTCCAGTCGCTGTGATTATGACACCTCCTAGTGCTTGTATTGCATCAATTCCAATCAACATATCATAGCCAAGGGGTTTTTCTTGCATCACCAGAATGTCAACTTTGGCTGTGTCCCCTTTCTCAGTACAGATCGTGACTGTCCCTTCACCACAACATGCCCGGGACAAGCCATTGATCATCATAATACCGACTGGTTGCTCCTGCCACATCTGACAGTGATGTGCACTAACTATAGACTGGGAACATCCAGTGTCTATGAGTGCTGAACACTGCACATTGTCAATTTTAATGCCAATGACTAGTAATCCTGTGTTTATTGGTTGGCAAGGGTGGCGCCAATGTCGTTTCCCGAACACTTGCGAGATATGTGCCCAAACTTATTGCAACGATAGCATTGTACTGTTTTCTGTGCTTGTGGATATACACACCTATCACTCTGGCACTCCTTAGCAAAATGATTGGCCTCCCCACATTTATAGCACACTGGGCCTACACGCTTATTACTACCTGGGAGAGAATCTACATTGCTTCCATGCGGTTCAACTGCTGCATGTCGAAAACTAGCTGCTGCTGAGATTGGCTCCTGTTCCTTACAGATATTTCGAGCTCGGGCCAATAACTCGTCTGTTGTCAATTCATCAATTCGTGATGATGCCCGCAACAGTTTGCTGATCTCCTCAGGTAAGCCTACTGAAAAGGCACAGCTTAATATCTTGTCATTGACACCATCAAATGGTACCAATAACTTTCGTAGGTCGGCTAGGTGCACGTTAACCATTTCATTGGTGTGAAATTGCTGGCTCGTGAACTGTTGCCATGCAACAAACAGATCCATACCAAATGCTGTATACAGGCTTTCCTTGATTTCATCCCAGTCTGGTTAACCTCAGAGGAATGACTGTGGCTGGTTCTTTAATTCTGCACAGTTTACAGATCTTCTCAGCCTTTTCAACCCATTCGATGACAGACGGTCCAGTGGCAGGTCCGTCAATCTCAGGTATCAAGCAAAAGTCAAATCTGTCCATTTTCTGCTTTTCGAGTCACCACACACCGAGAGCCGAAATAGCTCATAATTCAATAACTTGAGTGTTATTTCTTCTGCCCTTGCCCCTTCACACCAATAATTTCCTGGGTAGGTTTGACACTGTTGTCCAAACTTCCGACTTCCAAACTTCTGTATACGTAATGCACCTTCTCTCAACTCCAAACGCACTTCTGCTGATTCAATTTATTTCTTCGAAATCCAACTTCAAAATGATGTGTCCTCTAAAAAAAAAAAAAAAAATCAACCCTCTTTTATCTCCAACCAAGAGCATCTCATCTACATATCAGGTGGTAACATTGCAGGCATATAAAGAGATAAGGCAGCCATTTTTGTTTGTTTCTTCTTTATTCATTTCGTTCCACGACCGACCCGTTGAATTATGCACACGTGCTCGTTAGGGAAGTCACGCGTTTCCCTACAGATAGGAAAACAATTCGTTACACTTAAGCTAATGAACGGATATTTTTTTACCCGAGGAACGAAATAATTATTACACCGTTTTACGACGACTTAAATTCAGCATTTGATTTTCTCTGTAAAAGATTTAAATAATTTCACGTTTAAATCGTGTTTTTCATCTTTTAATTTTGATTCTTTTATATTTTCATATATTTTATTTCTTAATGAATTTGACACACAAAAAAAAAAGTTGTATCAATTTACTAAAGAAATCCTAACAAACAAAACGAAATTTTCACAAAAGAACACAAAAAAAAAAAAAAAAAAAAAAAAAATGAATTAATCTCGAGTTTTATTTATTTTTTATTTTTGTATTCCTGGAATAAAAGGTAAGTTTTTTTTTTCGTTTACTTTTTAACAATTTAAAAATTCAACAACTTTTAAAGTAATTTTGATACTCATGCAGAGAGTGATCCGTGCTGAAATAATAACGTTATTATTTAAAAAGCCATTCTTAACATGAGGAGGGGAGAGTGTTTTGTACCTATTCTGTACTTTAATCTTACAATTGAATAAAAAAACATGTCATAAAACTTTGATTAAACGTGGAAATACAATTAAAAAAATAGCGCGGATCACTCTCTGCCTTAGCACCATAATTTTAAACATTAAAACAATTATTTTTATTGCAATCCAATAAAAAATATTCGAAAATTACGATCACTCATCGAATTGAACAACTGTTGTTGTATTTTTAGTGTAAAAAAGAGAGAAAAAAAAGTAGTATTTATCACTATAGACTACAAATATTGGCACAATCTAAACTTTGCGTTCTGAGTGTGTTAAATCGGTACGGGCAAAATGAATACCGATGCTCCAAATCTATAAACCCTTTACTTAAAAATTCACCAAAAATCAGGAAATCAACCAATTTTAATGAAATTTTCAGCATTTATCAAATAATGATCGCGGAATATAATGAACTAATTATTTTTTATTTAAATCTTAGTGCAAATGTATTGTTTTGTTTAAACAAAAAATACCTTTACTAAAGTTATAATTTTCAGTAGTAAATAAAAAACGCAAGAATTTATTTTTGCTTTTTTTTTTTATAAATAAAGTATCGTAATTTGTAACAATAAAATAAAAATCAAATAATTTTTACAGGAACATTACAAAAAAAAAAAAAAAAAATATCCCCTAAAATCTGTATTAATAAAATCGATATAACTCGAAAAAAAAAAAAAATGAATTTCTCGAACTACCGATATTACCGTTGAATTAAGCATTATTTATTTAATATTTTCACACCAAAAAAAAAAAAAGAAATAGCAAAAATATTTCTACTTTTTTTTTAAATTACAGATTTGGCATAATTTTTATATGCAAGATTTTAATTTCCTTGCTCGCAAGAATGTAAAACTTTCGGCGTAACATAATTTTTATATAATCTCGAACAATAATTAAAAAAATAATTAATTTAAAAACAGGAACATAAAAAATAATTAAATTAAAAAATGATAAAAATTGATACAAACGTTCAGAATAGAAATGTATGGATGCACGTCTGGGGGGAAAAAGAAGAAATCTGACACCCCTACCTCCTTTTACTATCACGACTTCATTTTGAAACGGGTTCGATTGGCTGAAATTTTGGGTCTCCTTATAATCGTGTTTACATTTTTTTTAGTTTGTTACGTTTTTGGCGAACAGCAAATTACTTGCTTTTTGAGGGCAAATTAAGTTGTTTTTTTTGCACTAACAAGGTGTTTTTTTTTTTTTTTTTTTACATTTAATTCAATATCTTAGGACTTTACTTTACTAATTATCTCTGAAATAGGCCCAGAAAACTAATATTTATCTTTTAAAGGATTTTTACAATGAATTTATTTAACTTCAAAATTTAGCTGAATTCGTTAGCTCGCCATGAAAACATTTTTCATGACTTTTTTTTCACGTGTACAATTTTTTTTTTCCTTTAGGAACTACACTTTAGTCTCTAATCTTTCAAATACAATCAAAAAGTACCTATTTACTATGCCTCCCCACGGGAAGAGTTAGACACCAGGGTCGTTTTTTAACGTGGAGAAAAGGTACAAAAATAAAAATTGTCTCAGTCGTGAAGGATTTCTCCTCCACCGAAAGAGAACAAGAAATAGAAGTGCAGAATCTGAAGAACAGATACTACACTTTGATCTTGTTCCGAAGGCCAAGAAAAGTAGTCGGAAACATACAAAACAATTATGAGAACTCCGCTTTCAAAACTAGGTGCCCCTATTTCTGGCTGCCCATCTTTGTCCGTACCTAGTGTTAAATCTACATTGTTTACCCTATGACATCTAAGAAAAATGCAATTTTACCCAATTTTCTGAAAAAGTTACTTTTACCTATAAATAACTTACTACTTAATGAATTTTCATAATTAAAAAAAAAATATTACTATTTTCGAGATTACAGTTAAGTTCGTAATGTTTTTGCATAAAACGACATATCTTTAAAAATCGATCTATCGACTCTATCTTAAGCAAGCACCAAAAATCTCCTAAAATTATATATTTTTTAATCTGACATTTAAATTAAAAACAAAAAAAATTTTCATATCAATTTTTGTTTTCTTCGTTTTTTTTCCCCCCGATGGGATTAGATCCTATGTGTTATTAACTATTCTGTACTTCCACTTAACAATTTTATAAACCAAAGATACTGTAAAAAATCGTTGGGCATAACAAAACTGCAAAAAGTATCATCGTTACATTTATTTGGTTGTTTTCTAACAGTTTTTTGTTTAATTTTTGAATGATTATTGGGACTTCCTATATGACTGTTTTGTATCAGCTAATTTTTTCTAATTCTAACATAAGGCTTGGTACTAATTTTTTAAAGTAAATAAACGCTTCAAAATAAGTTAAAACACAAACCAAGTTTTTCCAAGTAGGTAGAAGAGTTACTTATGTTAACTTTAATCATTTGTTATATATTTGATTTTTTACCACTTTTGCGTTTTTTCTTGTCTAAAATGGCCATTTAATTTTTTGAATTGTTAGCTGAAAGTACAAAGTAGTTATCAAGGACCCCCTTTCTCATGTTAAGATTAGCTTTCTTAATAATATAATTATTTTTAATAAGTGGAGGTGTCCTTAAAAATTAGAATGTGTAAGTAAAAAAAATGTCTCCTCTCTGAATTTAAAATGTAAAAAAAGATAAACGAATAGGGTGGCACCTTTTTGAAAATATAAAAAAATCAATTTGAATATAAACATTTAAGAAAGCCATCAACACTATTTTTATGGTATATTTTGTTTATTAAATTAGTTGCTGAAAATGTCGAATAGTTAACAACGCGTCGACTTTTATGACTCTTTAAGAAAAGTAAGAAAGCAGAAATATATTTTAGCCCCCCCCTCCCATACTAGTTTTTTCAAAACTTGGAAATTACAACCAATTACATGCCAGGTTGATCACTAACTAGCCATGAAGTAGGTGCTTATTTATGTTTAATTTACATAGGAAAGCCATCTTCTACAGTCTAACATATTCATATTTATTTTTTAAATTCCTTTATTACGTACATTTTAAGGACTGTTGAAATATAAAAGCCTAAATAGTACATTTGTGTTTGTGATGTATTTGCATTGTTGAACAGCACCGAATTAAATTTGTTAGTATTAATGCTGGAGTCTCTCAGGGGTCCATTCTGGGCCCAACTCTCTTCCTGATCTACATTAATGATCTTTCAAATCACATCCTTACATCATTTGTAGACATTTATGCTGATGACACTACTATCTATGGTAGCACATCTAAGACCATAAACGACCAAATTCTCTGATTCTCTCTTCTCTGATCTTGAGCAAGTGGTTCAATGGGGAAAGAGGTGGCTTGTTACTTTTAATGCATCTAAAACCAAGCTTTTATCTTTACATCATCAACGCTCTGATCCCCATCTCGCATCTCGTCTTGGGGAGGCCTCATGTTTTGACAAGCTTCTGGTCTTGACCTTTACTCCTGATCTTAAATGGAGCACATACATGATATCCGTTGCCAAGGCCGGCGGAAAAATGGTGGGATCCTTCTATTGATCAGTAGATATCTCACTGCTGATGCAATTCTCTATCTATATAAGAGCCAGGTAGTCCAAGGATTGAGTACTGTTGCCACATTTGGGCAGGAACTGCTAGAAAGGACTTATCCTGCCTTGATAGAGTTCAAAATAGACCGTAGCCTCGTAGGGGATGCCCTTTTCTCTTCCCTGCAACCTCTTTCTCACAGAAGAGATGTTGCGAGTTTGTCTCTGCTTTATCGTTATTTTCATGGCAAGTGCTTGGCTGAGCTCCAATCTATGGTCCCCCCTCGCCAAACTTTCACAAGAAACACCGGTCTAGCAGAAAACACTATCACTAATTTCCCCTACACTTTATCTGTGCCTAAACCTAAACAAAGATTCCATGAACAAAGCTTCTTTCTTAGAACTGCACGCCCATTGAATTGTCTTCTGTTTACCTGCTTTCCAGCTGACTAGAATATGGTTGCATTCAAGTCTAACATAAACAAGTTTTTTATGAGTCGTTCCATATAAGTTAACAAATTTACCGAATTTCCATTACTAACGATTACTATATTGTCCAATTTCTACTGTAGACTCTTTAACTCTTATCCTCGAGTGGCCTCTTGGCCTTGGTAAGTGGTGATGCCTATGTAAAAGAAAATATGTTGTCTTGTTGTGATCTATGTCATGCTTACATTTTCCTGTTACTTTATGAGTCATAAAAATGTATCTTGTACATTGTTTTGTATAACGGACTGTTGTCCTCATATCCTTAATATCTATCTTTTGACCCTTGACTCGTCTAGGTGTATATGTGTGCATGTCAGGACATAATACACGTAGCATATACATGACAACATACCTCTTTCTGCTGTTTGTTTCTGGGAGCTTTTTTAATCATCCTTGGGGAAGCTGGAATCTGTTTAAAGGAACACTCCAGACAGGAATAGTTAACAACACGTGTGCTTTCATCCCTTAAGAAATATAAGAAAGCAGAAAAATATATTAGCCCTCTCCTCAGTAATTGCTACAAAAATTGGAAACTGACTAATTACGTGTCAGGTTGACCGCTAAGTGATCTCCTACTCTAAAATCTAAAATATTTATTATTTTTTAATTCAGTCATTACATATATTTTAAGGCTGTTAAAATATAAAAGCTTGAAAAAAAAACAAAACATTTTTAACTATGCTGGATTAGATAATAATGCTTTATCAAGATATTGTTGTTTTTTTTCGATTTTTGTATAACGGAAACATTTCATGTATGTGGGAAAGGCGTATTTTTAATGAACAATTTTTATTTGGTATAATTTTATGCTGGTATTACTTTTTATAGTGACGTATCGACAACTGTTTTTTTTTAATTTCTAAAATTCTAAAATACTTTTAGAACAGCACGTAAATAATTAGTTTGGTCATAATGATAGAGAATTGAAGCTTCAGACTAAAAATGTTTTTCATAGATTAGGACAAACCTGTTTGCAAGTTTTAAAGCAGTATAAAATTGATGCATATTTTTAATTCATAGTTAAACAATCAACGGTTAAGTAACATCACAGAAGTAAATAAATTGTAAACAGGAGCAGATATGCAGGAATATATAAAAGGAAAAAACATAATGAATAGCTTTGATACAACACCTAAACATTTGTTTATGTCGAAACTGTTCCTGTCAGGACTAGTTCAGTTATCTCATTATAAGACATCATAATAGTCTAGTACCTTCTTTTTCAAAACTTGTAGAATTCTGTTCATACCTACGAAGCCTTATAAATCACAAACGTTTCCTTGGGGTGAAGTCGCCGGCTCGTGAACTGTTGTCATGCAACACATAGATCCGTACCAAACGCTGTATACAGGCTCTACTTGGGAGAGAATCCACATTACCTCCAAGCTGTTTAAATGCTGCATGTCAAAAACTAGTTGCAATTGCTTCATCTTCCTTACAGACGTTTTGAGCTCGGGCCAATAACTCGTTTCTTGTCAATTCATCAATTCGTAACAATGCCCGCAATAATTTACTGATATCCTTAGATAAGCCTACTAAAAAGGCACAGCTTAATATCTGGTCATTGACCCTACTAAATGGTAGAGATAACTTCCGTAAATCGGCTAGGTAGATGTCAACCGTTTCCTTGGGGTAAAGTCGCCGGCTCGTGAACTGTTGTCATGCAACACATGGATCCGTACCAAACGCTGTATACAGGCTCTACTTGATTTCACCACAGTCTGGTTTATCCTCGAGTTGGTGGGAGATTGCATAGGCCCCTATGGTAAACCTCAAAGGAATGACTGTGGCTAGTTCTTTAAGTTTTCACAGTTTACAGATTTTCTCAGCCTTTTCAACCCATTCGATGACAGGTGGTTCATAAAAGTAGGGTATTAAGAAAGAGTCGAATCTGTCCATATTTTTCTTTTTCTGTTTTTAAGTCAACTTGTCTAATCTAATGGACGCTTCATAGTGTATTCTTATTACATGAAGAAAACAGTCTTGACACAAGGCCTAAACGAGCGTTGATGGAACACAAAAACCAAATTGTCAAAACTGTTCCTGTCAGATTAGAGTTATCAAAGCCTCATAAATCACAAACAAAATTGTTTCAGCTCAAAACTGTTAGGGAACCTTGTCTAATCTAATGCACACTTTATAGTGTATTCTTATTACGTGAAGAGGAAATAGTCTTCATACAATAGTCTTAATAAAACACCTAAACAATTGTTGATGGGACCCAAAAGACCATGTTGTCAAAACTATTCCTGTCAGATTAGGATTATTTTTGATCTTATTGTATTCCTCAATTCACTCTTCTGTTATCTTGTTATAATACATCATCATCTCTAAACAATAGGCAATTTTTACTATTTCTCTTCCAGATTAAGGTAAATAAATATATGCTGCCTTAGCAGTGTCAGAAATTTCGTGAAAATAGCGAATAATTCCACCCCATCTTTCCAAGCTTATAACTCCTCGAAAAATGCAATTCAAGCCCTAATTTTTTTTTCAATTAAAGGAGCAAGGACCAAGATTTCATTAAAAAAAACAAAAACAAAAAAAAACGTGTTTTTTTTTAAAAAGGTTTTAAACTTCGGACTTTACAGGTAAAATTCTACGAGAACAATATGTTCTTTTTGTTTTAAATTTGAATATATTATGTATTGACCTTTTCTCTTCAATTTGTGAGTAAATAATTACGTACTTATGCGGGTCTAAATTAATTATTATTAGACATTTACAAAATGGGAGGCGTGAATTATTCGACCCCCTGTCTTTCCAAGCTTATAACTCCTCGAAAAATGTAATTCAAGCCCTAATTTTTTTTTCAATTAAAGGAGCAAGGACCAAGGTTCCATAAAAAAAAAGAAAAAAGAAAAAACAAATAACGTGGTTAAAAAAAAAGGTTTTAAACTTCAAACTTTACAGGTAAAATTCTAAAAGAACACGATGTCTTTTTTTTTTAAATTTGAATATATTATGTATTGACCTTTTCTCTTCAATTTGTGAGTAAATTAATTATTTACTTTCGGGTTACTAAATTAAGTATTTACTTTTTAATAGACACTTAAAAATTGGGATGGGGGGGTCGTGAATTTAAAAAAAAAACGTTTGTCTAAAATATTATATTCGATTTATTGGAAAGAACATAAAATTTCACACTGACCCTGAAAATATCGTAAAAATAGAATCAATAGAAAAATTTTGATAGATTTTTAAAGTTTAAAGATTGAAAAATATTGAGTTCGGAAAATTCATTACTGTTTAAAAAAAAATATTTCTATTACTTTTAAAACAACTATAATAGTTCATTTTGGAAGTATAATCCATAAAGAAAATAAATAACCCACTTTTAACAGAGAAATTCCGAGATTTTTATATTGTATTCGCAGTTTCGTGTTAGGGGTGTCAAAAATTCCTACAAAACTTCTGATACTTTGCTGCCTTTGTGTTCTATCATAGTTAATACTCTTGTTATGGTTTTTGTGTCCTTGTCTAGGGGTAACGGAACGCCACAAACATATTAAATAAAAATAAAAAGAATGAAAAAAAGATAATTTGAAAAATAAATTTTATTACAAAAAAAAAAAGAAAAACAAAGTAGAAAGAAAACTTATTGCTAGCAAGCTTTTTACAATCGTAACAGTGCAAAGCGGAATAACTCTCTTTTTTCTAGTTATCTCCCTTTTGATTATAGTAATTGTTTTTATAATAATGTTTTGAGGTATAAATGTCTTTGGTCAAATATAATTCAGAAAAATCTATATTTACCAGTTATTGATAGAAAGAGATTTTCTCTTTGTATCTTGTTGTCCGGTTCATCTGTTTTTTAACGACTTGTGCTTCTATCATGTTTAGTTTTTGTTTATACTTCTTATATAAAGTAGACTTTATTTAGACTAGTCTCTAGTGACTTCTATATAAACAATTTACTATTTAATTAATCAATGTTATATGTTGTTCAATAATCAACGCATATGCAAATGTAGACGCCCAGGAGAAATTTGAGAAAACCCTCATTCAGTTTAAAGTAATTTTCCAGCAAGGTTGCGAAAACTCATATTCTTTTCAAAAGTCTTTCTAATGTTCTGAAATTATTTGCTAATGAATTCTACAATTAGTAAACTAAAAATTTGTCCATACCAATATTTAAACACAGATGAAACATTAACACACTTATAAGTTAAACGATTGTAGTTACAAATAATTTTTATGTTCAGATGAATTAGAGGTGAGTGGTTATATTTCCTCAAACGAATGTAGATGGAATAATAGGATTGACAAATATAAGAAAAACATATGAATGAATAAAACTAGAAATATATAGAATATCACTGTAGCTTTTTTTCAACTGAATTATTGTCTTTTGGGGTACAAAACAACCAAACATCTATATATAAATTTTCCTACTGTGTGTGACGCGGTTTATCTCAGCCTACAGGCAATCCACCCAGGAAGTTAAGTACCGAAATGAAGCTTATGACCCAGCGGATGTTTTATTGATATTTATATCTATGTTTGGTGTAGGGAAATGCAAAAGAAATGCATGCAAAAATGCAAAAAAGTCACATTTTTAGTGTGTTTTCAATCCTGTATCTATATATCTATATATCTGTGTCTATATGTATCTAACAGAACTTTCTGTGTATCTATATGGTAGGCCTATATTTCTATAAATCTGTTGGTTGGTTGTTTTTGTTTTACGGCATAGCAACTCTTCACGTTATTTAATGCTGAATCCAGTGATTTTGAAGAACAATTTTTTAATAGAGTATATATATATATATATATATATATATATATATATATATATATATATATATATATATATATATATATATATATATATATTTTTTCTTTTTTTAAGTCGGTTTCTATTTAACCCATAGTTGGGACCCTAATAGGTCCGGGTCAGAGTGGATCTGGGAGCAATGGCAATTACAGGGTGGCTCCACACTCTCCAAAGCTTGCAAGCTGGGGCCTCACCATCAGATATAGTTTAAGGTCATATCCAGGACCATATAGATCTGTGTCTATGTCTATATACCTTTCTGTGATCTATATATCTATATGCTTATAATATCCTATGTATCTAAGTGTCTGTATAACTTTGTGTATCTATATACCTATATATTTATATATATGTGTCGATGTGTCTATATATCTAGGCTATATATATCTGTGTCTATGTCTATATACCTTTCTGTGTATCTATATATCTATATGCCTATAATGTCTTATGTATCTATATGCCTATAATGTCTTATGTATCTATATGCCTATAATGTCTTATGTATCTATATGCCTATAATGTCTTATATATCTATATGCCTATAATGTCTTATGTATCTTTGTGTGTCTATGTGTCTATGTATGTCTGTCTATCTGTCCATGTCTAATATTCAATTACACCAACATCATTTTATTCTATAGTATCATTGTTCCAACAAACACTATGCCTAAAAGACAGAAAAGTTGGTTGGGTCGGAAAATGAATCAAGCTGTGAAATCTCAAGGGGAAGACGACAAATGTCTCTAGAGTACAAAAAAAAAGGCTTGAGAGAAATCGGCAAGCCACAGCTGTTGCGAGGCAACAGGAGTCATCACACACCAGGGATGAAAGGCTTCAAAGAAATTGGCAAGCCACAGCTGATATGAGGTGACAGGAGACACCACACACCAGGGATGACAGGCTTACAAGAAATTGGGAGGCTACAGCTGATACGAGGCGACAGGAGGCACCACACACCAGGGACAAAAGGCTTCAAAGAAATCGGGAGGCCACAGCCGATACGAGGCGACAGGAGGCACCACACACATGGGACGAAAAGCTTCAAAGAAATCGGGAGGCCACAGCTGATACGAGGCGACAGGAGGCACCACACACCAGGGACGAAAAGCTTCAAAGAAATCGGGAGGCCACAGCTGATACGAGGCGACAGGAGGCACCACACACCAGGGACGAAAGGCTTCAAAGAAATCGGGAGGCCACAGCTGATACGAGGCGACAGGAGGCACCACACACCAGGGACGAAAGGCTTCAAAGAAATCGGGAGGCCGCAGCTTATACGAGGCGACAGGAGACACCACACACCAGGGACGAAAAGCTTCAAAGAAATCGGGAGGCCACAGCTGATACGAGGCGACAGGAGACACCACACACCAGGGACGAAAAGCTTCAAAGAAATCGGGAGGCCACAGCTGATACGAGGCGACAGGAGGCACCACACACCAGGGACGAAAAGCTTCAAAGAAATCGGGAGGCCACAGCTGATACGAGGCGACAGGAGGCACCACACTTCCTTGCTGTTATTGTTTCCACTGTTGTTTTTTTCATCTAAATAAAAATTGTGTAAATACACTGTACTTACTCGCTTTTCTTTCACGATATGCAGCCATCTGGCTGCAAAGGGGCTACTTGTTAAGAAAATATTTCAATATTTTTGATAATTTTTCATATTTATATATCAGTTATACGTACATGATTGAAGAAAGCAAAACTGTATGCAATAAATACTTTTTGGATGAACATATTGTAATTTTCTTTAGTTGTTACATTAATATACATGTATATATATTGTAGTAGTGTATATATAAATATATATATGTATCACTTCTCACTGTGATGAAAATCATATCAAAACAATATTATTCCAACTAGATAATAACTTTAGTAACACTTGTATCGACTTTGTGTCATGTTTGTGATGAGAATGTTTTTAGATGAAATAAATCTAGATGTTGTGTGTTCAATCTAATAATATTGGCAACAATAAATAAACAAAATACTAATATGTGAATACAAATACTAAAAATGTTGAACTTCATTATTTTTTACAGATGTTCCTGATTGAACCCTATTTCAATTTTAATGGAGGATCATGATTTCTGAATATTAAGTTGTAAACAGTTATTACCTTATTTGGAACACTACGGCGACATCTGTGAGAAAATTTATTATACTGGACAATACTATTTAATGAATTTTGATAAACAGTGGTGAAAACATAACACACCATGAAGATAATATAAATGTTTGTTAAAATGTGTGTAATGTTCAAATATAAGGAATCACAAAAGTATGTGACATATCTTCTTTAATGCCGGAAACTATAGATACGAAAATATTGGAAACCATACAACTAAAAATATCTTATAGAAAAGTAACTACTTATAAACGCTAAACTCTCTGAAATAGCATTTTAAAAAGATATCTTGGTTAAAATATATTAAGTAGATATTTTTCATCTGTATAGTACCGCATCCTCAGCTTGAACAAACTAATAAGATAATTGAAATAAAAAGAACATTGTGTGTCGATAAAATCGTTTTGTCAGATACGATTGAGTAAAACATATAGGTACTCACACTAAAAAAAAAAGACACATTCTTGTAAAGTGTGTTGATATTCTTGTTTTAATAATTAAACTTTAGTGAATAATATGAGAACTCATACTGGGGAAAAGGCACACTTTGTTAAGTTTGTGGATATTCTTGTTTTTGTAAATAAACTTTAGTGATAACTCACGCTGGAGAAAAGTCACATTCTTGACAAATGTGTGAATATACTTGTTCTAAAACTCATATTTAATGAATTATAAGAGAACACACTCTGAAGAAATGCCACATTCCTGTGAAGTGTGTGGATATTCCTGCTCTGCAATATCAAAGTTAGTCACACATAAGAAAATTCACACTGGGGAAAAGCCACATACTTGTAAAGTGTGTGGATATTCCTGTTCTAAAAAATCAAATTTAGTGCAACATATAAGAAGTCATACTGGAGAAAAGCCACATTCTTGTCAAGTTTGTAAATATTCTTTTTCTACGAAATCAGACTTAGTGAGACATATAAGAACTCATACTGGGGAAAAGCCACATTCTTGTCCAGTTTGTCAATATTGTTTTTCTACAAAATCAGACTTAATGAGACATATGAAAACTCACACTGGGGAAAAACCACATTCTTGTGAAGTTTGTGGATATTCTTGTTCTCGAAAGTCAGACTTAGTGACACATATGAGAACTCACACTGGGGAAAAGCCGCATTCTTGTGAATTTTGTGAATATTCTTGTTCTGAGAAGTCAACGTTAGTGAGACATATGAAAACTCATACTGGAGAAAAACCACATTCTTGTCAAGTCTGTGAATATACTTGTTCTGAAAAATCAACGTTAGTGAAACATATGAGAACTCATACTGGGGAAAAGCCATATTCTTGTAAAGTGTGTGGATATTCTTTTTCTCAAAAATCGCATTTAGTGAAACACATGAAAACTCACACCTAATATCTGGATGCCCAATCTTATTGGCAGATGCTTTTTAAACTTTATGCCTCAACAAAGTATTAAATACCTCGATTTGAAGATCTGTGGAGAGATGCATCTTGAAAGATTGTCAAACAGCTGGGAACATGAACTACCACCAATAACATCAAACAAAAATGACAGTGTTCTATGACAAAGAAATCCAAGCAGGCAGATACATGAAAGTTCGTAAAGTCAGACATTGTAATATGGGACAAGTCTGAAAGAACTGCACTCATTATCAATGGCACAGTCCCAAAAGTCTTTGGCCTTAAAAGGTCTGAATGCAAAAATATAACAAAATAGCAAGACTTAAAAAAGGATCTAAAAAAGTCATGGTCTTTGAAAGAAAGAAATATACCGATTGTGATGAGAGCAACTGACCTAATAAAAAAGAATCTTCAGAAATAAAGGCAATCCTTGGTAGACTGAGCTGTAAGGAAATACAGATATCAGCCATAAAAGGAACACATTCTATTCTTAAAAGAGGCTCGAATATAAATTCAAATCATAGTGAAATATGAAATCTAATGTTAGTTTTTGGATGAAACCCTTGATCTCTTAAAACAAACCAATTTAAAATAAAAAAATGCAAAGGTGGTAGTGTTCTGTGACAAAGTCATCCAGGCACGCAGATACGTAATAGACAAATCCATTAAGCCACACATTGTAATATGGAACAAACCTACAAAAAACTCTCAAATGATTATGCCTGATTAGAGCTGTACACGAAAAATAGCAAAATATTAGAAGCTAAAGAATGATTATAAATGACAATCAAAAAACATCTTGAGCAACTAATAAAAAATCCTAAGAATAAAATGTCAAACAATCTGTTGAAGACAAAGTTGTAATGAAATAGTTAGCAACCATAATGCAAAAAAAACCCTTTGAATATAAATGCAAATCGTAATGAAAACTTAAAGTAAATTAAAAAAAAAATTATTTTATAAATATATCCGGTGATCAAGTTAAAGATATAATAAAATATATATGGTGAACAAATATTCAAACGTTTGCGATTAAAGAAATGTTAGAATCTTTAAAATGTCTTTGTTGGATGTATAAGATAATAGAATAATACTTGCTAAGTTGGCTCATCATCAATAATCTGCTAGGTTGCCTCATCATCACAGCTAAACAAAAATGATTAGAAAATAAAAATAAAATAACCAAAAAATAAAATAGATATTGAATATGTCTCAATACAACAAAAACAAATGTAAATGCCAGCGCCAGGAATCCCTGCATAGATTACCTACCAAATTTCTGATTGAAGATGCTATCCACATATCCATAGAAACTATTACGTTTACAGCATGAAATTGCTGATTGGTAAGTAGGTTACACAAGCTTGTCTTATTACAAGTGAAGCAAACTCATCTACCAAAAAAATATTCTGTCTTACTACAATATAAAAGGTCTTTACTACAACTAGTTGCATACAACATCTGTGCAATAATATTGTCTTAAAAAGAACAAGCAAGGTGAAGTATTTTTGCATTAACAACCAATTCTTGATTAATAAGATGATCAATTAGGGTTGTAGAAAGTAGCAGATAATTCTAATCTTTGCTTAGATTAATTACCAATGATAATTTACACAAGAGACAACATTCAACAAACAAGAGATAAAGTAGATATTCAATATATCACAATGTAATGAAAACAATGCTGAAATGCTAGAGCCAAGAATAATACATGGAAAGTTAACGTTGAATTGATTTCTAGTATGACAAAATCAATGCATAGACACTCTATCAAATTTCTGGTTGAAGAAGCTAACATCACTCCATAGCAACTACTGTTGTTGTTTCACTAATCCTTTGATTTGCAAGGAGGCTTCAAAAACATGACTAATAAAAGGCAATACAATCCTCATATCCCATAACAGTCAAACACTGTGTCTTAGCAAATACAAACGAATATAAAAGCTCTTCACTCAGCTGGTTACATACAACATCTATGAACAATTATTGTCTCAAGTGTAGTTTAAAAAAGAACAAGCAGGATGGAAAAGGAAGTGTTTTCCCACCAGTTGATTAACAAGATCATCAATGAAGGTTGTACAACTTGGCTTGGATTGATTACCAATGAGAATTCACACTGAGCAAAATAATCAAGAGTATTAGTGAACCTTAGACATAAGTCTAAGTTATAAAAACAAGGCTGAAATGCTAGAGCCAAGAATAAGGTCCGGAATGTAAAAGCTGGATCGATTCTAGTATCGCAAAATTCTGATATAGATTACCTATCAGTCTTTTGACTGAAGAAACTCATATCGTTCTCTAGCAAGAACGAGTAAGACTCTACGCTATTGAAGAAAAGAGATGAATATACTGTCTCACTACCAAACATTGTTTAATTTGGCAATTGAGAAAAATGTTACAAAATAAGATATAACAGTTGAAATTTAGTTCATAAAAATAAACAAAGGACGTGTGAATGCAAGTTAATCAACATAAAAATTGTTACAAATATTTATTAAAGCTGGAGAATTAAATACAGTTTAATATAAACAATAAGATGACATGGCTGGTTGTGTAAGAGAATGAACGAAGAAACAAGTTATATATTCACCTCATAGTCAGAGTTAGTCTAAGTTGGCAGAATTGTGGGGGGTTGGCCAGCAAATGTGGATATAGATTTTCCCTTCGTGAATCCTTAAATTAGATGGACGAACTAAAAACGATGTAGAACATAAAAAGAATTGCGTGCAACTTTGAAGGAAGTGGCATGCATGAAATAAAGCTATATGGAAATATAACGTGGTCTTATAGTGTTTTCTTTTTGAGGAAGATGTATCCATTTCAGACAAAGAGATAATTTATATTTCTCTTTTGTTTAATGTCTCACAAAAAATGTCAATTCGTTGTTTGGTACAATTGTGTAATATTCATTCAGAAAACAACCGACGATGTATACAAGCAAAACAGAAGAACCCATTATACATACATCAAGAGACACATTTACATGAACACGATTACATAGATGCTATACATAATAAAAATAAAATAGATAATAATTTCTATCTTAGTTTATTAAGTGTTCATATAAAGCAATGCTATAATTTTTGTTCATTTATTCACCTAACATACATAGATGCTATATAACCTGACAAATATATATGCACGGTACATATACGTATATAAACCAATAGACTACAACACATGCTCTTCTCTGACCTGATTGTATACAACATCTATGAACAATTCTTCTCTCTGCAGGGTGCTTTAAAAGAAAGACATACAGAAGGAAATTGAAGTTTTTAAAATCGACATAGAAATCTAAGCATTGCTTGGATTTATTACAAAAATGCAGTTTTACATTGAACGATAACTGTGGTAATTATTACTGACCGGAACTCGATGTGGAGGGTGGAGGCAGTGGAATTCTGGGAGGCAGTCGTTCAAGCAAAAGGTTTAAAAAAGTGCTTGGTCGACTGATTTTATAGTAGTAGTAGTAGTAGTTTGTTGTCCACCACGTGGGTCGGACTGAACTTTGCATAGCATCAACTTGTGGGTTAAAAAACACCCCTATCGTTGATGTGTTAGTTGGACTTTTTTGTTTAGTCAAGTTACACGTTTCACAGTTACTATTACAAAGACAATTTGTCGTTGTAAGCAACGAGGCAATACGTTGCAACTCCAGTTAGCCGAGAAAAGCCGAGAAGGATTCTCCACACAAGTTAAGAGTTTCATTGTTTTTTCCTTCTACGTCGAGTTCAGGTTTAGCCGTTGAGTTGCAGAAACGCCCCCCCCTTCAGTCGGTTAAAATCCGACATTTTAGTCTTAGTTGGTTGACTTGTTAAGCAACTGAGTACAAAAACTGCTTTTTCGATGTATAATTGTTTTAACGGTACTCATGCATTTATTGATCTGTGCTGAAATAATAACGTTATTATTTAAAAAGCCATTCTTAACATGGGGAGGATGTTTCGTACCTATTATGTACCTTACAATTGAATAAAAAATACGATACGCCGAAATAGCTTGTCGCTTGGGTGACACTGCTGTCCGAACTTTCACCTTCCCGTTCCCGCGTCTTCTCTCCACTCCAAAACGCACTTTTGCAACTTTAGCTTTTCTCTTCTCCAAATACACCTCTGCTCGCAATCAAACTTCAGTGTCCCCTCCTTCCCCAAATCACTCCTCTTTTATTTCCAATCAGGAGCATCTCATTTGCATACCTCGTGGTCACCCTGTAGGCATATAAAGAAACAGGGCAGCCATTTTTGTTTCTTTCTTCTTCATTATGAACACGAGGTAAGCCACACAAAAACGCGGTCGGTCGTTCTTGTTTCTCTTCATTTACACCACACTTTTTTGTTTAGTCAAGTTACACGTTTCACAGTTACTATTACAAAGACAATTTGTCGTTGTAAGCAACGAGGCAATACGTTACAACTCCAGTTAGCCGAGAAAAGCCGAGAAGGATTCTCCACACAAGTTAAGAGTTTCATTGTCTTTTCCTTCTACATCGAGTTCAGGTTTAGCCGTTGAGTTGCAGAAACGCCCCCCCCCTTCAGTCGGTTAAAATCCGACATAACTATTGAATATATAAACGATCGATTGCTTGAGTCAACAAAACCGATACAAGAGTAAAAAAGCCAACAAGACCAATACAAGTCAACAAAACCAATACAAGTCAACAAAACCAATACAACTGTCAACAAAACCGAGAGAGTGAGGAACAAAGAGGTATTATTTAAAAAAGTCAATGCAATCTTTTCATCCAGATTTTTTCGTCAAAGTTCAGACTTGAATAATTTTTTTTTTGACAAGTTTCCAGATAATTAACCTATAAACTTTGTTACTCTATTACACATGCGAGAATGAAACACAATCGAATGTAGGACCAATAGGGAACTATTAGAAAGCTATCTGAAAGAGTTCATGTCGAGTCTGAAAATCCAAGATCCTTTCACCTGCATAATGAATCAGCTAGCTCAATATTACTTTCAGCTTCCTTCCACTTTCTCTATGCACTCTCTCATACTTCGCAGTTATCGCCTGCTTTTGCAGCAAAGAAAATTTTAAAACTCTACATTAAAAAATAAAAACATAAAAAACAAAACAAACAAAAAAACAAACATGGCCACTAATCATCGGCAAAAAATAATAACTAACTGTAAGTAAATGAAGACGTAAAACAAAACCTCTTTCCAAGGTTTTATTGAACAATTTACAGCTACTAAAGCAAGAGAGAAAGAACTCAGTCTTTTAAAGAAAAAGGAATGCGTGTAAAATCATGTGGTAAGAAACTGAATTTGCATTTCTATTTTTTTTAAATAGTAAGAACAAAACAATTTTCACTAGTGTTTCCTTTAAATGAAAATACAACAATCTCCCCTACTTGTAAAAGAGATTGTAAATATTTTTTATTTTTTTATAAATCTAGTCGCTGGATTGGTCTGCGAATTCTGTTAGATTGGCATGGAGGTAGTTCACTATTTGAAGGACCGGTGGTCCTCTGGGAAGATTGGTTCTCAGGGCTCTGACTATTATAGTCCAATTCATTTTCTGTATTAGGTGTAGTACTAACGCGACTTGTTTTGGTCAACTGGGTCAGGTCAGCATTTGCAATGTCAGGTTGAATACTTTTAGCAGGATTTTGAGGTCTATCAGAGCGTGTAAAGTGAGCTAAATGTCTCAGCACTACTGAATCTTCCTGCCCATCATTATGTCGTATTCTTGCATGTGTAAAGTTTGCTCAGAGGAGTTCCACTACCTCGACAATCGGGTCATATTTGTTCCTGTTACCAAACCATTTTAATAATACCTCCCCAGGGTCACAAAGCCACACAGGTAAAGCAGTACCAGTAGAAGAACGCCTTTCAAAGTTGAACATGCGTTCATGAGGAGTTGCATTTGTAGTAGTGCACAGCAGGGAGCAAATAGCATTTAAAACATCCTGTAGAACATCCTGCCAAGCGCTAAGGGGTAATCATCTAGATTCCAGAGCTAATAACAGAGTGCGCCAAATAATGCCGTTGTAGCGCTCGCATTGACTGTTGCCTCTTGGGTTGTATGCAGTAGTGTTACTGGATCCAATTCCAAATCGCGTCAAAATTTTTTTTAATTCTTCCGATATAAATGAAGTTCCTCGATCGGAATAGATAAATGCGGGAAGTCCGAATATGAAGAAAATATTTTTCAGGCACTGGATTGCGATTTGTGAAAAACAATTGCGACAAGGGAAATCAAAAGGAAATCAACTGCATTCATCGACAACAGTAAATATGTAACGATATTCTGTCGAAGATACCGGGACAAGTCCTTTGTAGTCTATGGAAAGGCGCTGAAAGGGAGCAGTAGAACAGATCAGTGTATTATTAGTAGAATTGAAGAATTGAGGTTTTATTTTGGCACAAGTCGTACATTCAGATGTCACACGCCGGACTTCATCTATTAAATATGACATATTTCGTGATCTTACAAAATGCCAAAAGCGCTGCACTCCAGGATGTATTAATAAATTGTGTAGCAACTTTAGTTCCTCCAAGAAAAAAAGCAGCAGCACCACATACTCTTGATAATGCATCGGCAACAGTGTTTTCACTTCTGGGACAGTGTTTTATGTTGTATGACAACGGGAGAAGTTCCATTTTCCACCGTATAATTTTATCATTTTTAAGTTTTCCTCGGTTAGCAAGTTTAAACATAAAAGATATGGCTTGCTGGTCTGTTACAATAGTAAAGTATTTCCCAGCAAGGAGATCCCTCCATTTTCGGACGCACTATGACATAAGCCTCTTTTTCAACTGTGAAGACGTATTTCAGATGGGTTTAGCGATCGAGAAAAGAACGCTACAAGCCTCTAAGCCTGTAAGACAGTACCTCGATAGCCTTTTTTGAGGCATCGGTTTCAATAGTAAATGGTAATTCATAATCGATTGCTTTTACAGACAATTCGGCGACATCTTTTTTAAGTTATTCAAAGGAATTGATAACTATAGGAGGCATGGGAAATTGTTTATCTTCGATCAATGGACGAATTTTGTATGAATACTTGGGTATCCATTTCATGTAGTACAAAAACATTCCAAGACACCTCTTTAACGAATTTGAATCGGAAGGAGGAGGCATTTGTAAAAGATGTTTCAAACGCTCAAGATCTCGTTGCATAGTCCCGTTACAAATTTGGTACCCAAGTAAATTGACGGAATGAAATGAAAACTTTGATTCTTCTCAGTTTATCTCGAGGTTATATGTCGAGGCAGCCTTTAAAAACATTCCAAATTAACGTAATGTTCCTCTTGAGTTTTACCGCAAATAGTAATATCATCTATATATGAACAAGTTCCAGATAATTTGTTGTCAGAAATGAAAGAATTCATAAACCATTGAAAAGCAGAAACCCCGTTAGTGACACCCATGGATATTCGTTTGAATTGGTACAAACGATTTCCAGCTTTAAAGACCGCTGTAGCGCCGATTTCGGGACAAATTTCAATCTGGTAGTACGCTTTGGATAAGTCAATTGTACTAAGTATACGATATTGGCCTATTTGGTTTACAAGATCTTCAATTTGAGACAAAAGGTATGCACCAAGTAAGGTGAAACGGTTAATAATTTTGAAGAAATCAACTACTAATCGTTTCTTTTTATTACACGACAAAGTCACAGCAATCTGAGCATGCCATGTTGAATAACTTGTTTCAATTACATCATCCGCAAGCAGTTGTAGAATTTCCTTTTCAATGAATCAAGCATCCTCGACATGGTAATTTCGAAATTTAGTAGCAATAGGTTTGCAATTTCGAAACCGTTTTACAGGAGCACAGCTGATCTTAGTTAGGGCGTAAATTTTTAGAATATCCTGAGGTCCACCAAAAGAAATAGTGATACCCTGATGTAGTTTTAAAAATGCACTCCGAGTATAATATCCATACAGGAATCAGGAAGCACTGTAAAGTCAATTTCTTTATACTCGCAACCATTGAAGGAAATGTTCTCCGTGCAATATTCCAATAGTTTGAGGGAAACGGCGGATGATGCCATAGAAATCATGGAATTATGTTTTGAAGTCGACAGCTTCATTGTTTTAACAATACAAGCACTGATAAAGTTATCAGAACTGCCGGTGTCTATGAGGGCAGTTAATTTTTTTCCTTTTAATTCAACAATTTTATTAATGGGATGACAAATATCACCACCTTTAGCATGGGCTACCATGATAGCAGAAGTAGAACGTGAAGGTGTCGGCATAGTAGAATGACAAACTTTGGAGGAATGACCGGGTTTACCCCAGTTTCGACATATGCTATCGCGGGCAGGACAATGACAGCGATCATCTTTAAAGTAACGTCTCCCTCCATAGTTGTAACACTTGCCATGAGCAGGAAGGGCAGCAGAAAATTGTACAGAGTCACACTCCAGAAATTTTTGTAATAGTAGTGAGTGGCTCCTTGGCAGGATCATATTTAGTTCTAGTAGCAGTAGTTACAGCGGCTGCTCCAATTAGGGAAGCGTATGATTCAGCACGAAAGTGAGCTTGTTCTAAAGCTGTAGCACATTGAGTAGCCTCTTTGAGAGTTAGTGTATCAGTTTCAAGTAGTCTAGCACGTATTACTGAGGACCGGAGACCATGTATAAGCGCATCACAGACAGATTCATCCCTGTAAGTAGTAGCAGTAACGTCTTTGAAGTAACAGTCAGCGACAAGTCGATTCAAGACCTGAAGATATTGGTCGACAGACTCGGTTTCTTGTTCCAGACGCGTGGAAAGCAGATGTCTAGTATGTATAACGCTTGGAGACTTGTCGTAAACACCTTTCAGTAATTCGACAACGTGTTCAAATCCCGAACAACCCTCGATAACGTCAGCAACGGTAGGACCGATGTTTAAATAAAGAATTTCAAGTTTATCAGGGTTTAATGAAGCAATAATTGATAAATCGTAATTAAAGTTACGATACCACAATCTCCAAAGCATGCTAGCCTGAGAGTCCGGCGAGGATATGTCAAATTTGTCCAGACTAATGATCTTCTCTATGAAGAAAATAAATTTTGTTCAATAAATTTTGTCCAACAAATTTTGTTCAATGAATTTTGTTCAATGAATTTTGTTCAATAAATTTTGTTCAATAAATTTTGTTCAATGAATTTTGTTCAATAAATTTTGTTTAATAAATTTTGTTCGATAAATTTTGTTCGATAACTTTTGTTCAATACTTTTGTTCAATACTTTTGTTCAATAAATT
The DNA here is from genome assembly GCF_053919585.1 of Euprymna scolopes. Taxonomy (NCBI): domain Eukaryota; kingdom Metazoa; phylum Mollusca; class Cephalopoda; order Sepiida; family Sepiolidae; genus Euprymna; species Euprymna scolopes. Next base: position 123,755,539 of record NC_136500.1, on the reverse strand, counting down.
TTGTTCAATAAAACCTTGGAAAAATGTTTTATCTTACGTCTTCATATATTTACAACACTACGATGCCCCGAGAAAAAACAAAAAACAATGACCCTCAAACAACAACAAAATAAATAATTAAAAGGTTTCTTAAAAAGACATACAAAATTTGTTTTTTTCATATCTTCTTTAAATTCTTTTACTTTGTTTTTGTTTTCTTGTTAAAATAAAAGTTTAAGATTACCAGTAGTGTGTTAATTATTTCCTCCTTAAGATATATTAGTATTATATTTTGCGTTATATGGGGTTTTGGTTTTCATCGAGTTTCTGCATTGACCTATCCCGATTCTCCCTGATATCTGCTCTGAAATGCTCGTGCAAGTTCAGGAAAATCGCGGTAACAAAACAGCATAAATACTGAAAAAACTTATATTCTATTTTTACAGTGTCGTTTCACAATAAAAAAAAACTTTGAAATAGACATGTGAAAAAGAAATGTTTAGCTTTTTATCATTTTCATTCCGGTTTGTGGTTATATTTATATAAAACAAAAACAAAAAATAAATAAAATAGAGTGTTACAAAATGGCGACAAAACAAATCTCAATAAATATTATTAAAAATCGTAACATTACGATCATAATATATCATAATGCAATTGTTATATCATAATTTATCATAATGCAATTGCTGTACCATAATGTATCATAATGCAATTGCTGTGTCATAATGTATCATAATGCAATTGCTGTATCATAATGTATCATAATGCAATTGTTTGTCATAATGTATCATAATGCAATTGCTGTATCATAATGTATCATAATGCAATTGTTGTATCATAATGTATCATAATGCAATTGCTGTATTATAATGTATCATAATGCAATTGTTGTATCATAATGTATCATAATGAAATTGTTGTATAATAAGGCAATTGCTGTATAATAATGCAATTGCTGTATCATAATGTATCATAATGCAATTTCCGTATCATAATGTATCACAATGCAATCGTTGTATCATAATGTATCATAATGAAATTGCTGTAATATAATGTATCATAATGCAATCATTGTATCAATGTATCATAATGCAATTGTTGTATCATAATGTATCATACTGCAATTGCTGTATCATAATGTATCATAATGCAATTGTTGTATCATAATGTATCATAATGCAATTGCTGTATCATAATGTATCATAAGGCAATTGCTGTATCATAATGTATCATAATGCAATTGCTGTATCATAATGTATCATAATGCAATTGTTTTATAATACTGTATCATAATGCAATTGTTGCATCATAATGCAATTGCTGTATCATAATGTATCATAGTGCAATTGCTGTATCATAATGTATCATAAGGCAATTTTTGTATCATAATGTATCATAATGCAATTGTTGTATCATAATGTATCATAATGCAATTCCTGTATCATAATGTATCATAATGCAATTGCTGTATTATAATGCATCATAATGCAATTGCTGTATAATACTGTATCATAATGCAATTGTTGCATCATAATGCAATTGCTGTATCATAATGTATCATAATGAAATTGTTGTATCATAATGTATCATAATGCAATTGATGTATCATAATGTATCACAATGCAATTGCTGTATCATAATGTATCACAATGCAATTGCTGTATCATAATGTATCATAATGCAATTGCTGTATCATAATGTATCACAATGCAATTGCTGCATCATAATTTATCATAATGTTATTGCTGTATCATAATGTATCACAATGCAATTGCTGTATCATAATGTATCATAATGCAATTTCGGTATCATAATTTATCACAATGCAATTGCTGTATAATAAAATGTATCACAATGCAATTGCTGTATCAAAATGTATCACAATGCAATTGCTGTATCAAAATGTATCACAATGCAATTGCTGTATCATAATGTATCACAATGCAATTGCTGTATCATAATGTATCATAATGCAATTGCTGTATCATAATGTATCACAATGCAATTGCTGTATAATAAGGCAATTGCTGTATAATAATGCAATGTCTGTATTATAATGTATCATAATGCAATTGTATCATAATGTACCATACTGCAATTGCTGTATAATAATGCAATTGCTGTATAATAATGTATCATACTGCAATTGCTGTATCATAATGTATCATAATGCAATTGCTGTATCATAATGTATCATAATGCAATTGTTGTATCATAATGTATCATAATGCAATTGTTGTATCATAATGTATCATAATGCAATTGCTGTATTATAATTTATCATAATGCAATTGCTGTATCATAATGTATCATAATGCAATTGCTGTATCATAATGTATCATAGTGCAATTGCTGTATAATAATGCAATTGCTGAATCATAATGTATCATAATGCAATTGCCGTATCATAATGTATCATAAAACAATAGCTGTATCATAATGCAATTGCTGTATAATAATGTATCATAATGCAATTGCTGTATCATAATGTATCATAATGCAATTGTTGTATCATAATGTATCATAATGCAATCGTTCTATCATAATGTATCATAATGCAATTGCTGTATCATGATGTATCATAATTCAATTGCTGTATCATAATGTATCATAATGCAATTGTTATATCATAATTTTTCATTATGCAATTGCTGTGTCATAATGTATCATAATGCAATTGCTGTATCATAATGTATCATAACGTTCTTCAATATCAGTTTGTTCTGTCGGTTTGTTTCGTTCACGCACTATCACTTGAAAAATAGCTTCTGAAGTGTTTTTTCGTGCGACATTCTTTCAGCTTCAATAAAATCAGAATTTTTGACAGTTTTTGGTTTCTACTTCAGAAAAGAGCGAGCTTTAATGTCGTTTAGTGCTGCCTGCTGCCTCTTTTGCCTTTTTAGCTTGTCATTGCAGATAGCCGCTGGCGCTGGGACGGTTCAGTCGTTTTATGGTTATCCAGGTTTTGGTTCTGAAAATAAATAAAGTTCATGCTTATTTTAAAAACTTGGCACAGTATTTGACATTCGTTTTTGAAGTTACAACAATACCAAATTGTGCATTACTATAAATGATCTGTAAATTCATAAATAATTGAATGAGGACGTTTCTCTTTTGTAAAATTAGACACTCAAATTTTCTAATTTTTAAGACATGAGACAGCTCATTTAACCTGTAACTACTATAATACGGAAATGAAAACAGGGGAAAACCTATCCGCCCACCAAAATAATTATTTTTGTAATGATATCGCTTCTCTTTCATTTCAGTAAATTTATATAGCCTCTCTCGTTCCGGTTTCCTGATCTAACATTTGTATGCACTCACGCATGCGCATAGCAATATATTAATAAAGCGGGACAGCGGGATACCATTATTCAGTTAATTTCTTACCAACCAGACACACGTGTTCCAAGTCTCATTATTACACATCCATGCACAACACAGCATGATATTGACTACATTTATTTTGATGCTGCTTTTCATTCTGGCGTTGGTTATGGAATTTCTCACAGCTCTCACTCATTTGCTAGATGTGTCGAGAGAATCAAACTATCTACCACACGATGCTTCACTCGAAATAGGGAGGCATCGCCGTTCAAAGAGTTATTTTACCTGCGAAATTATTACCACTGAACTGCAATTTTCATAATAAATTATTGTAATAGAAATCGATCTCGCAAATGATCTCGTGTTTGCTTAGCCTGTAAAATGCCAGCAGAACATTGTAATGATATCGGTGCTCTTTCGTTTCAGTAACTTTTATATAGACTCTTTTGTCCCGGTTTCATGATCTAACTTTTGTATGCACTCACGCATGCGCATAGCAATCTATTGATAAAACAGGACGCCATTATTTCAGTTCATTTCTTACCAAACAGACACACGTGTTCCAAGTCTCATTATTACACATCTATGCACAACACTGAGCATGACGTGTTGGCAAGTGATATTGTCATACAACACATAATCTTATAATGTCACGGACAAAAAAAAAAAAAAAAAAAAGGAGGGGGGGGGGAAAGAAAGGGTAAAACAGTGAGTAAAAAAGCAAATAAGGTTTCTTTTTTCTCTTCCCTTGCACGCTGAATGAATTACCGCACGTTCGGATTTTTTAAATCTCTTTTTTCCTAACCTCCCACGCTACACAAATTGTCTGTATTTTTTTTTTCACACTTTCATATCGTAATGGCCACAGTTTCGTTGCAAGTCCCTAGTTTTGATTTGGGCCCGGCATGTATTGCCGAGTCGTTTAAACTATTTCGAATGGAACTTTATTTCACCATCAAAGCGACGAAACATGAGAATAAAGTCCCTCTAATTCTCCTCGCGACCGGAGAAGAAGGTTTATGCTGGTATAATAGTTGGTCGATTTCGGATGATGATCGCAAGGATCCACAAATGATATTCGCTGCATTTTGGGAGCAGCTAGAACCGGCAACAACTCACCGCGTTTGTAGACTGGAACTCGGAAAATACCAGCAGACTGTTGGCAAAGAAATGTGATTTCAGTGCCGATGAATTAAACGAACGCCTCGTCGAGTTACTAATTGCCATCACACCCATACCCGAACTGCAAAAGGAACTGTTAAACAAACCGAAGGGTTACAGAATCGAGGAAGCTGTTAGATTAGCCCGTTCACATAAGGCATCGGCAGTTTATGTCAACGAGCTCCACCAGTTACAGGGATAACCACAGATAGCTGCAATAAACCATGGTACACACCAATGGCAAGGGACTGATCGAAAACACGGACAAACTTGCAAAAATTGCAGACGCATTCACCGTTTTGGCAAAGAACACTACTCTGCCAAAAATGACATATGCCACACATGCGGCAAAACAGGCCACTGGGCTACAGTTTGCATCTCAGGGAAGCATAAAATCAAGAGACAACAAGGAAGGCCCTGGCATAACAGTCATAACCAACAATGGATGCTTAGCAGGAAAATAAACAGCGTCACCCAAAACACCACGACCAAGCCATGACTGACATAGACAAAGCAATGGAGAACCTCACCTTTAGCTCCATCACAACTAACAGTGGAAAATCAGAAAGCATGAAAGATCCTCGAAATGAGGCATTTCTCGATCTAAGCATCAAGCTGAAGGACCACCCAGGCACTCATACCTTCAACCTGAAGGTAGATACAGGGGCACAAGCAAATACATTGTCTATCTGCATATTCCGCAACATGTACCCTAGCAGTATAGACAAAGCTGGAAAACCAACACCCGTATCACTCACCTCAACACAATGTCTACTAACAGCCTACCACAATACCAGTATAAACTGTTATGGCACCACAACTATTAGGTGCAAGTATAAAAACTCCCTATGGCTGAATACCCAATTCTATGTGATTGATGTACCAGGAGCAGCCATGATGGGCAACATCAATAGCTCTTAGGGTAGTGACAATGAACTGTGCCATCTCAGCCCAGCATCAACCCATCAATAGTGTTGCTGACCTAATGCATCTCTACTCTAACAGATTCGACCGTATCTCTACCCTAATAGATTCGACCGTATTGGTGAATTTCGGAACACCCACAAGCTTGTTGTCAACCCCAATGTACCATGCCACATAGAACCACCGAGAAGGACACCTATAGCCATGCGCGTAAAAATCAAATCGGAACTTGACAAGATGGAATCGCAAGGAGTCATTCGCCGCATCAACGAACCCACAAACTGGGTAAGCTCTCTCACTTATGTCACCAAACGTGACAACACAATTAGGGGTTGCTTAGATCCACGAGCGCTAAACAAAGCTCTCATACGGCCATACCACCAAATTCCGACTGTCGAGGAGCTCAATCACCGATTTGCAGGATCAAAATTCTTCTCAAAGGTGGACGCTAAGTCTGGGTACTGGTCTATAAAGCTCAACCCTAAAACCAGCCACTAACAACTTTCCAAACACCATTTGGAAGGTATTGTTTTGAACGACTGCCATTCGGTTTCTGTGTCAGTCAGAACATTTACCAACTCGAGATGGACAGAATACTCGAGAAATGCTCTGACGCTTGTGGTATAGCTGACGATATCATATAGGGGTTGACAGAACAGGAACATGATGAAAACCTAAGACGTTTCATGGAGGTCGCTACTGAAGAAGACTTTACCTTTAACTCGGAGAAGTGCAAGATCAAACGCTGAGAAATATCTTTATTTGGAAACCTGTACACATACACCGTATTAAAACCAGACCTGGCGAAGGTCCGTGCCTCCCCCCCCCAATTACAATTTAGTTTTTTATAGCTTTTGGGGGTGCTTAAACAAATATAACATTTAAAACTGCTACAGAGAAATAGTTATTTCATTTCATAAGTAACATATTCAAAACAAGTACAGAGTAGTTAAAATTAAATTAATTAACAGGGTTTGTTTTACAATACAAATAGGCACGAAAAAGTGATAAAAAAACAAATATATAATAAATAAATATTAAGCCACTCTTCGACTTTTCTGAATAAGTTTGTAGTTATTTTATTCACTTTACAATGCTTATTTGTCCCGAAAAACTAATTTAACACCATGAATGACTGTTTTATTACGTAATTATTTTTCACAACAGGTAATAAAAAAAAAAAAGCTATAAAAGTCCTACACTTGACATTGGTTCTTTCTCGTCTTTCTTGTCTTGCCACCATGAAACATTATGCAAAAGAATACCAAAACATGAGATTCATTTATGAGAAGCGGAATACGGTCTCCATTTTTTTTTATTCAACCCCAGTTCCGTGTCAAACGGAAGTGAAGGTATATCCGAGACTTCTTTACTGAAGAGTTCTTTAAGGGGAGGTAATGGCTCATACTATCACACACAGGTAATAAAGAAAAGCTATAAAAGTCCTACACTTGCCATTGGTTCTTTCTCGTCATTATTGACAAGTACACTACTGTCAACACTTACATACACACGACTATATCAGGAATTGCTGGAACGAAATGATGATCAATTGGCATTCGAGAAAAAGTTATGGAAGACCATTGGGAAGATTCAGAATATGAGGATGTAAGAAAAAAACCAAAGCTGCAAAAAATACAATCTACAAGATCTACCAGGGTAGCAATATAAAGGGTGGATGATGATTCTTCAGAGACTGATCGAGTTATCCCGGATACTTTATGCTGCAAGCCTTTACATTATTAAAGACGATTTCCAATTTTCAACATTAAAAACAACAGGAGTCCGAAGCAAAATACCAAACACAACGCTTGAAAATGGAATCTCCAAAATCAGCTAAACCTGTGCAGCAAAGAATTTTCTCAAATAAAACAATTCATCATCGCACTCTAGTGCATGAACGGCTGTGGAACAACATCTGAGGATTAATGGAAAATTTGGCAAAAGGGAAGTTGAATAACGCTGCAAGGGAACTGGAGTGCAGGATCCCAGCACTTGCCAAAAGAAAAAGAAATCAAGAATAGGACGAAAACTGGAAATAAAAAAAAAACGTTGAAGAAAAATGCTCGACTATTCTACTGTAGATTAATGCACACACAATAACAATAGATAAATCGACCAATTATTAATAAGAGACACAATAACAATAGATAAATCGACCAATTATTAATAAGAGACACAATAACAATAGATAAGTCGACCAATTATTAATAAGAGACACAATAACAATAAATAAATCGACCAATTATTAATAAGAGACACAATAACAATAGATAAGTCGACCAATTATTAATAAGAGACACAATAACAATAAATAAATCGACCAATTATTAATAAGAGACACAATAACAATAGATAAGTCGACCAATTATTAATAAGAGACACAATAACAATAGATAAGTCGACCAATTATTAATAAGAGACACAATAACAATAGATAAGTCGACCAATTATTAATAAGAGAAAATAACAATAGATAAGTCGACCAATTATTAATAAGAGACACAATAACAATAGATAAGTCGACCAATTATTAATAAGAGACACAATAACAATAGATAAGTCGGCCAATTATTAATAAGAGACACAATACAATAGATAAGTCGACCAATTATTAATAAGAGACACAATAACAATAGATAAATCGACCAATTGAAAGTATGGAAATCTATCGAACACAAGGTGAGAAATATTAATTATGTGATTGATATGACAGGTAGGAAAAAACACTAAAAATCTTCAGAAAATAACAAACGAGTTTGGGAATATAAATTGATTTTATTACAAAATTAAATTTAGTAAAAATTACTAATTCAGGAGTAAAAAGATCAAATTATGAAACTGAATACCTTTAGGAGATTTAGGTTTTATTCGACTAGAAAAACACACGATACATATACAAGATGGCGACTCGGTATATCAAACAAAGAGAGACAATTTCCTAGAAAGGGGCAGGCTACTCTCAAGTGATTATTATTTTACCACAATCACCGCCACATCGAAAAGGTGTAATGTGATGTCATTAAAATTACTAAACAAGTGAATTAGTCTCTTCACAGGTCTAATCGATTGGGGGTGGGGGGTTATGACTTGAGGGGAACAACGCAGGATTTGTGGGCTAGTTGTGTGTTTTTTCACAGAGTCGTTCACAGTTCTTTTAGGGGGTAGTTCATGATTCTCGTTAAAGGACTGACTTCCTGGCTGAGCTGTTGTTGACAAATCAACAGTACTGTGCATTTCCTGATCATTGTCTCTAGCAGGTAGACTTCCGGGCTGGGTTGATGTAGGTATATCCCTGGGAATATTCTCTTGTGGGGATTCATTGTGGGCTCTGCCCTGGGGGCTAGATGCTTAAGTGAGACAGTTTCCTCACTACCATCTGATTTTCTAATGTGGGCGTATTGTGGACCAGTGGTTCGTGTTTTTTTCCTGAGATACCGTTTCATCAGTACTTTCCCAGGGTGACTTAGCCAAGCAGGTAAGGTGATCTCAGTGGTTGAGCGTCTGTTAAATTTGAATAGTCGTTCATGTGGTGTAACATTGGTTGATATACACAGCAATGAACGACTAGCATGCCAAGCTTCAACCAGGTCTTCTTCCCAGCGTGACTCTGGAAGACCTTTAGTTTTTAGAGCTAAAAGGATTGACTGTCAGATAATGTCATTGTACCTTTCCACTTGGCCATTGCCTTCCGGATTATATGGAGTTGTTCTACTTGTGACAACTCCATGATTGTGTATGGAAAGTTCTTGTTTCTTGGGAAACGAATGAAGATCCTCTGTCGCTGTGTATGTACACTGGCATGCCAAAGATAGAGAATAGATTGGATAGGCAGCTGTTGATAGTTTTGGCTTCCATGTTTGGGCAGGTATAAGCAAAGGTAAACCTGGAAAATTCATCTACAATGGTTAGTAAATATCTGTTCCGAGATGAAGAAGGTAGTGGTCCCTTAAAATCAATACTTAGGCGATCAAATGGCTGAGTTGCTTTGACTAGATGTAAGCTAGGTGGGTTGTGGAAATTCGGTTTGATAATGTTACATGTTTGGCAATTAGCTGTCACTGCGCGGATTTCTTCAACTGAGGATGGCAAGTTTCTACTTCGAATAAAGTGTGTCATTCTGGTTACACCTGTGTGACATAGGGATTTGTGTAATACTAACAGTTTGTTGTCCGTAAGTGTAGCACAACTTGTTCGCATGAGAGTGTCTGCTGCCACATTCTCTTTTCCTTCTCGGTACTGGATGTCAAAACTAAAAGATGCAAGATTGATTCTCCAGCACAGTATCTTTTTATTTGTTTTATTTTGCCATGATTTTGTGTATCAAACATGAATCGGGCAGATTTTTGGTCTGTTTTTAGAATGAAGTGCCTACCAATTAAGAAGTGTCTCCATTTCTCGACAGCATCAACTATTGCAAGAACCTTTTTCTCTACTGATGCATAGTTTAATACTACCGTGTACAGATGGCGACTCGGTATATTAAACAAAGGGCAACAATTTCCTAGAAAGGGGCAGACTACTCTCACGTGATTATTATTTTACCACAATGTCTGGGAAAGAACAACTCATGACAAGTAAAGTATTCAACCCGTCAAAGTGATGATAACTTGAAACATGTCTCGCATGAGCATACCATCCAGAAACAGGTAATGCACCATCCAGAAACAGGTACTGCACCATCCAGAAGCAGATTCGAAATGACAGTTTTTTGCTGAGCACTTTCAATGACAGCAAATATGCAACAATTTTATATTTATTAAAAAAAAACTTTCTCAACAACAACTAAAAGCCACGCATAATAAAATATAAAAAAAAACTTTCTCAACAACAACTAAAAGCCACGCATAATAAAATATAAAAAAAAACTTTCTCAACAACAACTAAAAGCCACGCATAATAAAATATAAAAAAAAACTTTCTCAACAACAACTAAAAGCCACGCATAATAAAATATAAAAAAAACTTTCTCAACAACAACTAAAAGCCACGCATAATAAAATATAAAAAAAAAACTTTCTCAACAACAACTAAAAGCCACGCATAATAAAATATAAAAAAAAAACTTTCTCAACAACAACTAAAAGCCACGCATAATAAAATATAAAAAAAACTTTCTCAACAACAACTAAAAGCCACGCATAATAAAATATAAAAAAAAACTTTCTCAACAACAACTAAAAGCCACGCATAATAAAATATAAAAAAAAACTTTCTCAACAACAACTAAAAGCCACGCATAATAAAATATAAAAAAAAACTTTCTCAACAACAACTAAAAGCCACGCATAATAAAATATAAAAAAAAACTTTCTCAACAACAACTAAAAGCCACGCATAATAAAATATAAAAAAAAACTTTCTCAACAACAACTAAAAGCCACGCATAATAAAATATAAAAAAAAACTTTCTCAACAACAACTAAAAGCCACGCATAATAAAATATAAAAAAAAACTTTCTCAACAACAACTAAAAGCCACGCATAATAAAATATAAAAAAAAACTTTCTCAACAACAACTAAAAGCCACGCATAATAAAATATAAAAAAAAACTTTCTCAACAACAACTAAAAGCCACGCATAATAAAATATAAAAAAAAACTTTCTCAACAACAACTAAAAGCCACGCATAATAAAATATAAAAAAAAACTTTCTCAACAACAACTAAAAGCCACGCATAATAAAATATAAAAAAAACTTTCTCAACAACAACTAAAAGCCACGCATAATAAAATATAAAAAAAAACTTTCTCAACAACAACTAAAAGCCACGCATAATAAAATATAAAAAAAAACTTTCTCAACAACAACTAAAAGCCACGCATAATAAAATATAAAAAAAAACTTTCTCAACAACAACTAAAAGCCACGCATAATAAAATATAAAAAAAAAACTTTCTCAACAACAACTAAAAGCCACGCATAATAAAATATAAAAAAAAACTTTCTCAACAACAACTAAAAGCCACGCATAATAAAATATAAAAAAAAACTTTCTCAACAACAACTAAAAGCCACGCATAATAAAATATAAAAAAAAAACTTTCTCAACAACAACTAAAAGCCACGCATAATAAAATATAAAAAAAAACTTTCTCAACAACAACTAAAAGCCACGCATAATAAAATATAAAAAAAAAACTTTCTCAACAACAACTAAAAGCCACGCATAATAAAATATAAAAAAAAACTTTCTCAACAACAACTAAAAGCCACGCATAATAAAATATAAAAAAACACTTTCTCAACAACAAATAAAAGCCACGCGTAATAAAATATAAACAAAAACTTTCTCAACAACAACTAAAAGCCACGCATAATAAAATATAAACAAAAACTTTCTCAACAACAACTAAAAGCCACGCATAATAAAATATAAAAAAAAACTTTCTCAACAACAACTAAAAGCCACGCATAATAAAATATAAAAAAAAACTTTCTCAACAACAAATAAAAGCCACGCGTAATAAAATATAAACAAAAACAGGCATGAATAAAAATAAAAAAAACACGCACAGAGTAATAAAAAAAGAAACACATTTATTTTCGATCCTGTCTTGAAATTACATTTGTCTACTCCTGCCACGTATTTTCCTCATGTCCCAACTGGAAAGCAAAAATGTGATTCTGTCCTAATAGTGCACAAGTGCGAAACAGTTAACTTACCTGCGATTGGGGGTGATAGGCACTCTAAACTAAAAAAAAAAAAGTGGTCGAGAATGTCGAAAATTTATCTTCTTTCAGATAAATTTGACGCGAAAATAACGGCCTGGAAAAAAATAAAAGCAAATAAAAAAGAAATAAAAGGTGGGTGGGGGGTGGGGGTAAAAATAAAATATAAAGGTCTTGTTCCAAACGAAGAAGAGATTTTATTTACAATAAAATTAGTTGCAAAATTTTCCTTTTGCGGGCATTAAATTCAAAGTTCTCCAAGGTAACATATAATGAAAAAGATAACACTGGTTCTTATAATGAAGATGTCGTATCCATGAACGAACACAATATTATGATTCAAAATATTAGTTCCTAATCACACTCTCATATGTAATAAATTTTAGGAACGTACTCACAATTTGAAAGCCAGTCAGGCACATGCCTTTTTCTTTTTTTCTCGATTTAAAGTTCTTTTAAAAAAATATACTCCTTCCAATTACATGCAGACCGTAGCCATGTAAATAGTCTTCAGAAGTACGCCTTGTCGCGTGTCCAGGGTATTCTTGCCGGGTTTTCTTCTTTGAAGGAGGCTCGTCAAAATTCCATTTTCAGCACCGGGCAATGAAACCACGTCCAATATCCTCATCGCCGGAATTTCAAAAGAGGCCGATTTTCGCGCTGGGCTCGTGACGTCATCAATGAGCTAGCGTTTCCCTTTTCTTCAAATTAAAGGGAGTTTCGTACAAACCCAAAATATACGAAACTAAGAATCATAAGATACGAAATACAAAAAATCAAATACAAGAACCAGATAAAAAATAATAAATGTAAACAGGGGGATGCACTATTATTGGTACAAAAAATTCCAACAAGTATTATCTGGTATTATCGACTAGCGACTCGTCAGCTATTGATTATTAGCTATTCCCCTCTCAAATTAGGAGATAAGGCCTGGGAAAGATCACCTCATTACAATGCCACCTAAACTCCAATCCTGCCGCTTTTAACCCATCAAAATGATGATAACGCGAAACATGTCTCAGATGAGCACATCATCCAGAAACAGGTACTACACTTTCTTTAATTAGCAGGTTTAAGTCCAGAATCAGAAGTTTCACCGAATCGGGTTTGATAAGTTTCAAGTTTTATAACGTAATCATATGTTTTTTGTTATGCCTTTGCAATGTTATTTCATTCATTTATTTTTTTTTTAATCAGAAACAAATCTCCTTGTCACGGTTTATCTTGATCTTTCGTTTCGCTGTGACTTTATTTTATTTATTTATTATTTAAAATCATTCTTCATCTTTTCCTTTCCGCTTCTCTAGGTGTACCAGAATTTTTGTAGGAATTTTTGAAACCCCTAACACGAAACTGCGAATAAAATATAAAAAACTTGTAACTTCTCTTTTTAAAGTGGGTTGTTTATTTTCTTTATGGATTATACTTCCAAAATAAACTATTAAAGTTGTATAAAAAGTAATAGAAATATTTTCTAAAAAATAGTAATGAAATTAATTGAATGTTACGATTTCAGTATTTTTCAATTTTTAAACTTTAAAAATCTATCAAAAGTTTTCTATTGATTCTATTTTTACGATATTTTCAGGGTCAATGTGAAATTTTATGCTCTTTCCAATAAATTGAATATAATATTTTAGACAAACGTTTTTTTTAATTCACGCCCCCCCCCCCATTTTCAAATGTCTATTAAAAAGTAAATAATTAATTTATGTACCAAAGTTTTATATATCACAAATTGAAGATAAAAGATCAATAAATAATATATTAAAATTTAAAACAAAAAAGTAGTGTTTTTTAGAATTTTACCTGTAAAGTCCGAAGTTTAAAACCTTTTTTTTTTAAAAAAACACGTTGTTTTTTTTTTGTTTTTTTATTTTTAATGAACCTTGGTCCTTGCTCCTTTAATTGAAAAAAAATTAGGGTTTGACTTACATTTTTCGAGGAGTTATAAGCTTCGAAAGATAGTGGGCGGAATTATTCAATAGTTTTCACGAAATTTCTGACACTGCTACCGCTTCTCTGTTGCTTGTAAAATCTATATTAAAGAACGGTAGGCATTCTTCTAGTTAAATTTAGTTACAACACAGTAGATTTTCATCCATCATCAGCAACGTGATTTCTACGAGACTTAGCCTTCAAGCCTTTTCACACGTAACTTATCAACGTGAATGAATGCGTCGATTCTTTCTCTGCCTTTCCATACATAACTCGGTATTTAATTGATTTATCGGGTTTGTATTACTGTACACATAGATTCGATAAAGTTGTCAAAAAACAAATATATAACAAATAAATATTATCAAAGGCAAGATAAGTTACTTTTCTACCCAACTGGATATGTTTTTAGTGTTTATATTTAATGTAATATGTTTATTCAGCTCGAAAAACAGTGTTTACCGATGTATTGGAAAATTCAAAATGGCGGTCGACTCTTTCTCGGAGACGGGAGGTTTGGGAAAAGGAGTTATAAATAAAAAAAAACAGTCAAAATACTGTTAAAACCCGCCGAATAGATGTCAGCCTATGTCCCGGTAACATATATTGAGCGAGTTTCTAACAGTATTTTGTCTGATTTTTTATTCATAACTCATTTTCCCAAACTTACCGTCTCAAAGAGACAGTCGGTTGCCATTTTGAATTTTCCAATACATCGGTAAACAGTGTATGGTTTTCGAGCTGAATAAACATGTTATATTAAATATAAACACTAAAAACATATTCAGTTAGTTAGAAAAGTAACTTATCTTGCCTTTGATAACATTTATTTGTTATATATTTGTTTTGTGACAACTTTTTCGAATCTATGTGTACAGTAAAAACAAACCGGATTTATCCATTGTTTGATTAAATTGAACTTGTCTTTCTTCAGTCCTAGTACAATGTACCTTTAGTGTATTTCCATGCAATCATCTCTTTAATTGGTTACCATTATTTATTTATTTATTTTTTATCATAGCAATCCTCTTTCCTTTTCCTTTGTTAAGTGCTGCTGCAATTCGAATTGAGGTTTTAAGCTGTACGAGCCTTTTGCAAGTCTCACACAAAAACACACATTCACATTTCAAGCTATGTCATATACATACGCGCACACAAACATACACGCCCACATCACACATGTACACATATTCACGTTCGCATACATACACTCACATTCACGTGACAATGAACAAGCATGGCGACCCTACCTTTTTTTTTTTTAAATTAATTGTTTTGAGCGAGACGCGCGTTTTATTTGATAAAGAAAAAAACGAACTTTTCAACAAAGAAAAACAAGCAGGAATAACTACTACAAACAACAATGATGAAACCCTCGTCAGACTCGGCAGAAAACGAACACGGAGCTGTACACTTCATACCGAATTGTAAAAACAAATTTGAGCTCGACAAACATTTTCACGGTTTCCTGACATTACCCTGCAACAAACGCGAGGAGCAAAATCACATAGGCCTATGCAATTCTCTCCCGCACAGCAGATGCAACAACAAAGAAACAGGACATCCCTATCAACACATAGGAAGAAGTTGAATCAACAATACGAGTTGAGATGCACCACACACGCTGATAAACTCATAACGTGGAAGTTTTGTTGACAGCCGGCAACCAAACTCATCGTTCAACAAGAACGAACACGCAACTAGCGCCAGTCCAAACGATGCACACATATCCGCAGACTCACTTGCGAAGATACCGTCAACTGGACACACATGCGACATCACCACGAAACAAAAAATTTTTCCTTCCAAACGAACAATTCACTTCTCTGTCCAAGCAACTTGTTGCACATGTCAGCACACAACAAAAAACAAACAAACAAATGCTGGCCTAAAAAAGAGTAAACGCATTTTCCACGCGTAAGTAAATACTTTTTTTTTACGAACACACTCCGTTTTTGATATTCCGTTCTGTTTGACGTTTTTCAAACAACCACACCAACAGCAAAAAAAAAAAAAAAACAGGACAAAAAAATCAACTGCCGAAAACATTACTCACAAAAAAAATATCTATATATATATATACATAAATATATATACATTGCATGTATTTTTTTTTCCTAGGAAGGGGATTATTGTATGAGCCTTTTTCAAGTCTCACACAAAAAACACATTCACATTTCAAGCTATGTCATATACATACGCGCACACAAACATACGTGCCCACGTCACACATGTACACATATTCACGTTCGCATACATACACTCACATTCATGGTATATACACACACGCTAACGCACACATATGTACTCACACATGCGCACACGGGCACACACATGGACGACGTCACTTCCGCTTTCTAATGAATTATACACATGCACAAAAGACCACCGGAAACGAGTATAAAACAAAGAGACAAGCTGTTTCTAACCCTTTTATAACCAACTCTCGACCAGAGAGGTTGGGCTAACCAGCCGCCTCCTTTCGGGAGGCGCACACTCGCGCACGTCACGCCCTCTTACTACTATGTATGGGGCACGAGCTAACAGACTGTATGTACACATTTCCACTCTTTCTCTCTCTATCTACTACTGGTCCCTGAGAACACCTTCGCGTAGCTGACTACTAATTGATGTCAACTCTCATATCCTCTTCTTTGTCTACACGCTGGACTATCATTCTCAATTTTCACTACAACACTCGTTTCTCTTCCCACGCGTGAACAAACGATAGTGAGATGAACACACATTTCCTATTCTTCTAAAACACCAACCCCGCAACGAACATTGGTTACACACGCGCGGACATGAACACATGTTATAACTAAAACGTTCATTCTTTCAACAGCAAATAAACGACGTTTATCTTATCCATCAATTGAGTCTTTGTTTCTTTCAATTCCATTCGTTTCATTATTTTCTTGTGGCGAGCTAGGGTATTATATCCTGGTCCGCTACAAAGCCTTTAAACTGCCTGCCATCGACGTCTATTGCTGTCCCTTCTTATGCTTACTTATTCGATGCTTTTGTGCACTTATCGAACCGCGTTATTTTCAAATAATATTTTATTTTCAAGTTAAATTAAAGTTTACGATATACATTTTTATTATTATTAAGTTGTTAGGTGAAAGCACAGAATAGTTATAAAACACCCTCCTCTTCCCGTGTTGGGAATGGCTTCTTGAATATTGGCGTTATTTTTCAGCGCGGTCTGGTGGGTGGAGCATGGAGCAATGGTGGCAGTACTCTAGCAGTACTCTTATTTTTATTATTTACACATTTATTTATTTTATTTATTTTTCTTCGTCGCAGTGAAACTCACATCTAGTTTTATATTTTCATATATTTAATTTAAAAAAATATAACTTGGATACACAAAATAGAAATTTACACACAACAATCCTTAATCATTGACAAAAATAATCTACACTTGATAGAAAAACAATTTCGGCACGTTTAACTAACGAACGGATATTTTTTACACGAGGAACAAAATAATGATTACACCGTTTTACGATGACTTCGTTATTCTTTAGCAGTTGATTTCCTTTTTTAATAGTTTAACCTTTAAATCGTGTTTTTCATCTTTTAATTTTGATTCTTTTACATTTTCATATATTTTATTTCTAAATGAATTGGACACACAAAACAAAAGTTGTATCAATTTATTAAAGAAAATAAAACACATTTTCTGTGTTGAACACAAAAGAAAAAAAATCATCCCGATATTTTTTTTTTTTTTTACTTCATGGAATAAAAGGTAAGTTTCTTTTTATTTTATTTCTTTATTTCTTTTACACTTTTCAAATATTCCATTAAATAACTTTTAAAATAATCATAATCATAAAAAAAGGTTTACTTTTATTGCAATCCAATAAAAAGAATGTGGGTTTGTGTTACTATACACATAGATTCGAAAAAAAAAAAAAATGGTAAATATATATATATATATATATATATATATATATATATATATATATATATATGTATATATAACAAATAAATTTGTGATATATATATATATATATATATATATATATAACAAATAAATTTGTTATATATATATATAACAAATAAATTTGTTATATATATATATATATATATATATATAACAAATAAATTTGTTATATATATATAACAAATAAATTTGTTATATATATATATAACAAATAAATTTGTTATATATATAACAAATAAATTTGTTATATATATATATATAACAAATAAATTTGTTATATATATATAACAAATAAATTTGTTATATATATATATAACAAATAAATTTGTTATATATATATATATAACAAATAAATTTGTTATATATATATATAACAAATAAATTTGTTATATATATATATAACAAATAAATTTGTTATATATATATAACAAATAAATTTTATATATATATATAACAAATAAATTTGTTATATATATATATATATATATATATTTTGATCACGTTTTCGAATCTATGTGTAAAGTAACACAATCCCAAAAGTATTGAATATATCATGCTTTATAACAAAAGTGATTGAGAAAAGTTTAAATCTTCAATTAAAAAAAAAATAAAAATATATTTTTTGTCAAAAATGTGTTTATTTTAGAAAAACTTGTGATTTCTGAGAAAAAAATGTTTACCCTAAACACAATAATTTATTTAGAACTGAGCTTAAAACTGCGTTTTCGTTATTGTTTTAACATTTTTGAAAAAAAAAATGTTTTACACATACCTATTATCATACATTTATATTTACAAAACACCCTTCCCTCTTCATATTAAGAATGGATTTCTAAATTATTATTTATATGCGTGAGTAAACTCGAATATATGTCAAACTATATCAGAGTTACATATATTGAGTGAGTTTCTAACAGTATTTTGTATAAGTTTTTTGTTTGAACTCATTTTCCCAAACTTACCGTGTTCAAAAGCGAGCATGTCGCCATTTGTGTTTTTCAAATATACGGATAAACATTTCATGATTTTCGAACCGATTGCACGTTTTAAAATGATTAAAGCCACTAAAACTTTTCGGTAATCTCCAAAAATACCGTTAGGGCTTACAACATGGCCGCCAGAAGAGTCACGTGATCCGGTTGATCCAAAACATGAATCGTGCAAATGGAAAACGCAGCCTTGAAGGCAAACTTTGACAAATAATCACAATTTGTTTGTATTTAATTTTTTGTTGATATAATGTTGTTATAAAAATAGGCAAACTTTGAGAAACAATCTTAGGTTGTTTTTAGTTAAAACAGTGTTTATAAAAAGTATTTTATTCAGAACAAACAAGTGGTCGACTAGGTGTATCAGAATTTTAGGCGGAATTTTTGACACCCCCAACAAAAAACTGCGAGTAAAATATATAAAACTCGTAATTTCTGTTTTTAAAGTGGGTTGTCAATTTTCTTTATGAAATATACTTCCAAAATAAACTATTACAGTCGTTTAAAACATAATAGAAGTATTATTTTTTATTTTTTAAAAACACTGTTTACAAAATGTCTACGCACGTTCGTTTAAATATAAACTGTTTTTTTTTACATCATATTTTTATAACATTACATCTTAAAAAAAAATGAACACCTTGTTTTAAATACCATTTTTATGAAAAACTCTGAATAAAATATTTTTATAAACACTGTTTTAAAAAACAAACAAACTGTGATTGTTTCTCAACAAATAATTAAATAACCGTTCTAAATAAATTATTTATTATTATGATATTGAAAAACTGTTTTTGTACTTAATTATTATGCTTGTTTGTCAAAGTTTGCTTTAAATTTGCGTTTTCCGGTTTCATAATACGGCGATTCATGTTTTGGATCAACCGGATCACGTGACTCTTCTGGCGGCCATGTTGTAAGCCCTAACGGTATTTTTGGAGATTACCAACTTTTCCAGATTGGTAGAAGAGTTACTTAATCTTACCTTTGATAACATCTATTTGTTATATGCATTTTTGATCACGTTTTCGAATCTATGTATAAATGCTGAAAAAAAAAATCATATAACTGAAGTTAGGTTGCGAAAAAAATACAATCTTCTTCGCGACCTTCTTCTCAGGTCTTGTAACCACAGTAACATAAAAAAAGGAATTAAGTAATTTATTTTCGAAATTTTACAAAAGTAAAAAATAGAAAAATTTGGCACGAGGCCGAACATGGGGGAGGGGAAAGGACGGTCTTTGTTGTCTAATGCTAACTAATCTTACCTTTGATAACATTTATTTGCTATATATATTTTTGATCACGTTTTCGAATCTATGTGTAAAGTAACACAATCCCAAAAGTATTGAATATATCATGCTTTATAACAAAAGTGATTGAGAAAAGTTTAAATCTTCAATTAAAAAAAAAACTAAAAATATATATTTTGTCAAAAATGTGTTTATTTAAGAAAAACTTGTGATTTCTGAGAAAAAAAATGTTTACCCTAAACACAATAATTTATTTAGAACTGAGCTTAAAACTGCGTTTTCGTTATTGTTTTAACATTTTTGAAAAAAAAAAGTTTTACACTTACCTATTATCATACATTTATATTTACAATAAACACAATAATTTATTTAGAACTGAGCTTAAAACTGCGTTTTCGTTATTGTTTTAACATTTTTGAAAAAAAAAAAGTTTTACACTTACCTATTATCATACATTTATATTTACAATAAACACAATAATTTAATTCATGTACTAATTGTGTCGCTAGAGAATTTCATCTGATTTTGATGTTTTATTCAATATTTTAAATTTTATTATGGGGATCATTTTTATAAAGTTTACATGAAATGTACACCTATTTATTGATCATCACCAATTAGCAGAACAAGAACATTAGTAAATCTTTACTATCTAACCCAGCGTAGTTTACCCCTTAGAAAATTTCAGAATCTACTATTACGTTTAACAGACTAAAAACAAATCTGCAAAGAAGTAGTAAAAAATATAATAAATATTTAAAATATTAGAGAGAAGAATAAATATTAAATCAAGAGGGATCACTTCCTATATAAATTTAATGTAAAATGAGCACCCATTTCATGATCAGTTAGAGGCCAACAAGATATGTAATCGTTCTGTTTCCAATTTTTGTGGCAGGACTAAGTGGTGAAGGGTCATATTCGTATGTGCTTTCTCACGTTTTGGGGGTGGGTCAAAACCTACATGTTAACTTTTCTGTACTTTTATCTAACAAAAGATGCTGTCAAAATATTGGTGGATATTAAAAAACTATTTGCGCTGTTATTCAAACATTATTTTCAAGTTAAATTCAAGTTTTCCGATACCTTTTTTAATAAATGCTTAAGTGACCATACAGAATAGTTACAAAACACCCTTCCCTCTTCATATTAAGAATGGATTTCTAAATTATTATTTATACGTGTGAGTAAATTATTGCATAAGTACCCAAAACGTTTTTTTCTACCAGTGTTTGTTTTTTAATTTTTAAGCAATTATTAGGACTTCCCAGGTGACCGTCTCAATTTTACTATTTCAGTCTTGTTCTAATGTGTATTCGACAGGATTACTTTTATCAAAGTTTATAACCTAATTAATAAATTATTTAAAAAATATAGTATATAAACTAATTATAATTAATTAATAATTTAAAAATTATAGTATATAAACTAATAATTAATAATAAAAATTTAGTATAAAAACTAATTATAATTAATTATTAATTTAAAAAATTATAATAATTTCAAAATGATAGTATATAAACTAATTATAATTCATAACAAAAATTATAGTATATAAACTAATTATAATTAATTATTTTAAAAAAATTTAGTCTATAACCTAATTATAATTAATTAATAATTTAAAAATTAAACGATATAAACTAATTATAATTTATAATAAAATATATAGTATATAAGCTAATTATAATTCATTAATTTAAAAAAATTATAGTCTATTAACTAATTATAATTAATTAATAATTAAAAAAATAAGAAAATTCTGAGTAGGTAGAAGCGTTATTATTTGTAATATATTTATTTTTAGGCCACTTTTCGTTTTTTTTCTGACCTGAAATGTTGAAATTATAGTTTTTCTTTTAAACTGTCGTGTCAAAAATAAGAATGTTCTCCCCCAATGAAAGAAATACCGGCTTTTTATATGTTCCAATTCAATCAAGTTTTAATTTGCATATGTCACCTTTTCCTTTCCTATTAGTCTATTTTACAGATTCAAGTGTTGGTGACTATTTCAATACACACAGGCAACTTTAAAAAAACCCTTAAAACTCATTTAATTTAAAATTTAATTCCAACATTTGGAATTAAATACGTTAGTATTATGTGTATTCGGTAAAGTAAGATGTCTCCACTCTCCAAGTTTTCCACTACCAAATAAATTTGTCCAGAAAGAGAACCAACTTTCAATAAAATGTATGAAAAGGAAAATTAAATGAAGAAAAAATATTTGTTCAACGTTCTGCTTTCCAACGACTAAATTCAACTGAAACTTCCCACCATCTTCTCTCTCCCTCCCTCTCTCTCTCTCTCTCTCTCTCTCTCAATATATATATATATATATATATATATATATTTTTATATATATATATTTTTATATATATATATATATCTTCAAAGAAACCATAGATTTGAATGATAGGATATATATATATATATATATATATATATATATATATATATATATATATATATATATTCAAAGACACAATAGATTTGAATAATAGGATATATATATATATATATATCTTCAAAGAAACAATAGATTTGAATAATAGGATATATATATATATATATATATATATATCTTCAAAGAAACCATAGATTTGAGTAATAGGATCTTCAAACCATAGATTTGAATAATAGGATATATATATATATATATATATCTTCAAACTGACCATAGATTTGAATAATAGGATATATATATATATATATATATATATATATATATATATATATTTATTTATATATATATATATATATATATATATATATATATATCTTCAAACCTTAGATTTTAATATGATTGATAAATTAAATATATAAGAGGAAAACCAAAAAACTAGATAAATGAATAAGAAAGTAAAACGTAAAGTATTTTACACTAACTTTTCCAACCAAATTCGTGAATTTCTTGCCACCAAATTAGCCATTTTTGTATAAGATGTTGTCAATATTGCTATAATTTTACATGTTTGCATGAGAAAGGCAGAAACAGTTGTATGCAGTACAAACATTTTTGGTGAATCTATAGAAAGTTTCTATTATAACTCATACATATATATATATATATATATATATATATATATATATATATATATATATATATATATATATATATATATAAATGTAATTCTTGGTTTGTTACAAGTGAATAAAAACATATTTCTACGTTACCAATTTATTTGAAATTTTCAGACAACCCATCTTTAGAGTCGAGGGGTGTTTTTATGTTATTAAAATAAATTTACCTCGCGAATTATTAAAATATTAAATAAAATAAATATATTTTTTTAACCGTTAGTGCGAATCTGCTTTGTTGATAAAACTGAACTTCCGGTTCGATTCATTTCACAGCCACGAATTGACGGAAAAGAAGTAGATTTCATTTTCTGTTTACTCGATAAGTAAACAAAAAACAAAAAAAAACATAATTCATTTGTTTGTCTTCCAAATTTTTTAATTTACACATTTTTTCTTTATTATATAAGGCCAAAAAAAAAGTTTGTCGCTTGCTTTTTGAGTTTTTTTTTTGTTTTTCGATATAAGATTGGTTGGTAAAAGTACAGTTTTTTTTTTAATGTAAAGAGTGGTCCGCGCTATTTTTTAACTCGTATTTCCAGGTTTAATTAAAGTTTTATTATATGTTTTTTATTCAATTGTAAGGTTAAAATACACCCTCCCCATGTTAAGAATGGCTTTTAAAATATTAACGTTATAATTACAACACGGGTCACTCTCTGCATGAGTACTGTACTTTTACCTAACAATTTAATAAACAAAACATGGTACTTATGCAGAGAAAGTACCATAATAATATAATAATAGAATAATAACGTTATTTAGAAAGCCATTCTTAACATGGGGAGGACGTTTTGTTACTATTCTATACTTTCACCTAACAATTTAATAAACAAAAGATGGTACTTATGCAGAGAAGGTACCGTGCTGAAATAACGCTATTAAGAAAGCCATTCTTAACATGGGAAAGGGAGAGTGTTCTGTAACTATTTTATATTTTCACCTAACAATTTAATAAACAAAAGATAGTACTTATGCAGAGAAGGTACCGTGCTGAAATAATACCGTTATTGAGAAAGCTATTCTTAACATGGGGAGGGAGTTTTGCATCTATTCTATACTTTCACCTAACAATTTAATAAACAAAAATAGATAGTACGTATGCATAGAAAATACCGTGCTGAAATAATATTATTTAGAAAGACATTCTTAACATGGGGATGGTATTTTGTAACTATTCTGTCCTTTCACCTAACAATTTAAAAACAAAACATGGTACTTATACAGAGAAGCTACCCCGCTGAAATAATGATGTTATTATTTAGAAAGCCATTCTTAATATGGGGATAGGGGTGTTTTGTAACTATTCTGGACTTTAACCTTACAATTTAATAAACAAAAGTTAAACTTAAGCGGACAAGGAACAGTACTGAATCATTAACATTATTTAGAAAGCCATTCTTAACATGGGGAGGGAGGATGCTTTCTAACTATTCTGTACTTTCGGTGCTGATGCAGAGAGTTATCTGCGCTATTTTTTAAATTGCATTTCCACATTTAATTAAAGTTTTATGATATGTTTTTTATTCGATTGTAAGGTTAAAGTACAGAATAGGTACAAACTCCCCTCCCCATGTTAAGAATGGCTTTTAAAATAATAACGTTATTATTTCAAAAATTCTGCATGAATACCGATTAACGTTTTGTTCTTTGCTTTTTTTACCGTATTTTTTTGTTTTTTTTTCAAGAAAACCTTTTTTAACAAAGATTGAAAGTGCACGTTTTTTCTTTTTTTTTACAGAAGTTGTTTTTATATAAGAAAATATGAATGCTTATAAAGAAATTGGGTACTCGTGCACTTATTGATCTGTGCTGAAATAATGACGTTATTATTTAAAAAGCCATTCTTAACATTGGGAGAAGAGGGTGTTTTGTACCTATTCTGTACTTTAACCTTACAATTAAATGAAAAAAGAAACGGTAAATTTTTAGATTAGGTCCACCTCCACAATTTTCTTGTAAATGACGACTTTTGTAGGTTTTCGACTATGCTGAATACGGAAATCGCATTGAAATTTTGCAGAAATAAGTAGTTATCAAGATATTAAAAATTTGTATAATGCATTGTAATCTCTGGCAGCCGTCTTTTTTACACGCTCGCGCGCGTCATAAACAAATCTATGCGCGTAACAAAGATGGCCGCCAAAGAATACAATGCATAAAACAACTATCTATATCTCGATAACTACTTATTTCTGCAAAATTTCAATGCGTTTCTGTATTCAGCATAGTCGGAAAGCTTTAAAAGTCGTCATTTAAAAGAAAATTGTGGAGGTGGACCTAATCTAAAAAAAAATACCAAAAAAACATAAAACTTTAATTAAGCTTGGAAATACGATTTAAAAAAATAGTGCGGATCAGTAAGTGCATTAGCACCCATTAATCGACTCACGTGACCTTATTTACAAATATTATCAAAGGCAAGATATGTTACTTTATTACCGAAATGAATTATTTTTTTTGTTTTTTTAATTCAAAATTTTTATTCGGCTCAAAAAACACAGCGTTTACAGTTATATTTGAAAATTACAAATGGCGGCAGACTGTCTTAACACATTAGGTTTGGGAAAATGAGTTAAAACTAAAAAAACTATACAAAATACTGTTAAAAACCACTGAATATATGTCTGCCTATGTCACAGTAACATATATTGAGTGAGTTCCTGACAGTATTTTGTATAGTTTTTTTAGTTTTAACTCATTTTCTCAAAGTTAATGTGTTCAACAGTCTACTCCAATCTGTATTTTTCAAATATACAGATAAACCCTACATTTTACACTAATTAAAAACACTAAAATCTTATCCAGTTAGGTAGAAAAGTAACTTAGCTTGCCTTTGATAACATTTATTTGTTATATTTATTTTTCAACAACTTTTTCGTTTCTGTGTTTAGTAATACAAACCCGTTTTATTTACTATAACATTTAGTCGGCTCGAAGAACAGTGTTTATCAGTATATTTGAAAAATACAAACGGTGATAGACACTGTTGATGATGTTAAGTTTGAGAAAATGGTTTAAAACTAAAAACCTATAAAAATACTATCAGAAACCCACCGAATATGTCAGCCTATGTCACAATAACATATAATCAGTAGGTGTCTGACATTGTTTTGTATAGTTTTTAACTGATTTTCCCAAACTTAACGTATTCAATAGAGTCCGCGACCATTCGTCTTTTTCAAATACATAGATAAACACTGCGTTTTTCAGCCGATTAAACATTTTACATAAAAACACTAAAAAATTATCCAGTTAGATAGAAACGTAATTTACCTTACCTTTGCTTTCACTTATTCGTTTTTGAATAACTATATATATATATATATATATATATATATATATATATATATATATATATATATATTAAAGTTCATGAGCCCTAAAAAGAACTTCCATCACCACAAGACCATTTTTATAGACAAATGCCTGAGGGAGTATCTATACACAGATGATGTTACAGAGTCTTAGCTTTGTACGACAGCTAAGTCTCTCTCTCAGTTCAAAATGTTGAGATCCAGCAACAAGCAAGAGCAAGATAGTCAGCAACAAGTTAAACTGCAGACCAGCTTAATGCGGGTACTGTTCTCCCACTTTATGGTTTTTTAAATCAGAGATTTGCTTCTCCTAGAAAATTTCTATAGAAAAATGTAACTCTATAAAAATAAGGTAACTACATACATTGGGCATACAACGATAATTTTCGGCCCTGTTGGTGAGGCATTAGAATACGCCAACTGCCCCCTGCAGAGGGTAAAAGTCCCTCAATGGGGGTCCTGGATATGACCTTAAACTATATCCAGTGGTGAGGCCCCAGCTTGTGGGCTTTGGGGAGTGTGGAGCCACCCTTTAATTACCATTGCTCCCAGGTCCACTCTGACCCAGAGTGGTAGTACTTGTTAGGGTTCCAACTATGGGTTAAATAGAAACCGACGTGAAAACAACAAATATATTCTATTAAAAAAATGTTTTCTTCAAAATCTTTGGATTCGGCATTAAATAACCCGAAAAGGGTTCATATGCCGTAAAACAAAAACAACCAACCAACCAACAACGACAATTTTGTCCTAGTGAATCCTCATGCATTTAAACGATACTAGCGCTATATATCAACATTTAATAAAAGAACACAACTGCCCCCCCCAATTTTAGAAAAATCCTCGTCGGCAACACAAAAATTATATAAACCTACCATAAATAATATTGCATTTGAGAAAATCAGCAATATGTTAAAATGTCTTGCAAACGTATAATGGACAGACTTTGCCAACAGTGCCCACAAAGTTGCTGATTTTAATACTCTAATTTAAATTGATTCTCACCAACTTAATATATTTTAACTCACCATCACCTAACGTGGTTTAATGTATATTTTACTTTTCTCTTTTCAATTTCCATTTTCGCTCCTTCTCACTTTTACTTTGGGGATTAGTGGATGAATCGAAAGCACTTGTGTCAATGACACATTATTCATTTGAAAATGGAAAAAATAAAAAAGAATTCTGTCCTGTCTCCATCTTGCTTATCGATCCTGCCTCTGCTGGGTGCCAAACAATCGCTTGACAGTCTTACCCAGTTGCCCGTTTGAAACTAAAAAAACTAGATAACATTATAAAGTTTGTCTAAACTTGTTACATGATATATGTACATAACCGAGAATCGTTTCTTGGCCTTTTAATGATGTATCTTTGTTTATTCAAACCAAACATTTCAATTCGATATTATTAAACATTTCTAAACATTTTATTGTTTTACATATTTTTTTGCTTATTTCTACATTAAATTCAAGTCATATTTCAAAAAAAAAATTCTGCTATGAAAACAACTTTTTTTTTCTATAAAATTGTCACCAATTCAAATGTTAGTCAACTCTCTCCCCAGGACATCCGACATTACCCGGGTCAAAATATTAGACAATATTTTATTTTACTAATGTGTCTCACATGACTTTAGATTTAATAACCTTTGAGGTTTTGAGTTCAATCTAATAATATTGACAACAATAATGAGTTCAATCTAATAATATTGACAACAATAATGAGTTCAATCTAATAATATTGACAACAATAATGAGTTCAATCCAATAATATTGACAACAATAATGAGTTCAATCTAATAATATTGACAACAATAATGAGTTCAATCCAATAATATTGACAACAACAATGAATTCAATCTAATAATATTGACAACAATAATGAGTTCAATCTAATAATATTGACAACAATAATGAGTTCAATCTAATAATATTGACAACAATAATGAGTTCAATCCAATAATATTGACAACAATAATGAGTTCAATCCAATAATATTGACAACAACAATGAATTCAATCTAATAATATTGACAACAATAATGAGTTCAATCTAATAATATTGACAACAACAATGAGTTCAATCTAATAATATTGACAACAATAATGAGTTCAATCTTATAATATTGACAACAACAATGAGTTCAATCTAATAATATTGACAACAATAATGAATTCAATCTAATAATATTGACAACAATAATGAGTTCAATCTAATAATATTGACAACAATAATGAGTTCAATCTAATAATATTGACAACAATAATGAGTTCAATCTAATAATATTGACAACAATAATGAGTTCAATCTAATAATATTGACAACAACAATGAGTTCAATCTAATAATATTGACAACAACAATGAGTTCAATCTAATAATATTGACAACAATAATGAGTTCAATCTAATAATATTGACAACAATAATGAGTTCAATCTAATAATATTGACAACAATAATGAGTTCAATCCAATAATATTGACAACAATAATGAGTTCAATCCAATAATATTGACAACAATAATGAGTTCAATCTAATAATATTGACAACAACAATGAGTTCAATCCAATAATATTGACAACAATAATGAGTTCAATCTAATAATATTGACAACAATAATGAGTTCAATCTAATAATATTGACAACAATAATGAGTTCAATCTAATAATATTGACAACAACAATGAGTTCAATCCAATAATATTGACAACAATAATGAGTTCAATCTAATAATATTGACAACAATAATGAGTTCAATCTAATAATATTGACAACAATAATGAGTTCAATCTAATAATATTGACAACAATAATGAGTTCAATCTAATAATATTGACAACAACAATGAGTTCAATCTAATAATATTGACAACAATAATGAGTTCAATCCAATAATATTGACAACAATAATGAGTTCAATCTAATAATATTGACAACAATAATGAGTTCAATCTAATAATATTGACAACAATAATGAGTTCAATCTAATAATATTGACAACAACAATGAGTTCAATCTAATAATATTGACAACAACAATGAGTTCAATCTAATAATATTGACAACAATAATGAGTTCAATCTAATAATATTGACAACAACAATGAGTTCAATCTAATAATATTGACAACAACAATGAGTTCAATCTAATAATATTGACAACAATAATGAGTTCAATCTAATAATATTGACAACAACAATGAGTTCAATCTAATAATATTGACAACAACAATGAGTTCAATCTAATAATATTGACAACAACAATGAGTTCAATCTAATAATATTGACAACAATAATGAGTTCAATCTAATAATATTGACAACAACAATGAGTTCAATCTAATAATATTGACAACAACAATGAGTTCAATCCAATAATATTGACAACAATAATGAGTTTAATCTAATAATATTAACAACAATAATGAGTTCAATCTAATAATATTGACAACAATAATGAGTTCAATCTAATAATATTGACAACAATAAACAAAATACTAATTGTAGAATGCAAAAAAATAAAAATATTAAATTGTATTTATATTTTACAGATGTTCCTGCTTAAATCTATTTAATGAATTTAGTGGATCATCATTTTCTGTTAATATCTTATAAAGAAGAAACAATTGTGAACAAAGAGTGAAAACATCATACATCTTGAAGGTCGGATGAAATTTTATGTCCAAATAACTCAAAAAGTATTCAAAGCTCGAATCGAAAATTGCAGAAACATATGTGGCTTTTAAAAAGACAATATTTTATAAAGTACAGAAAACATTTCTCTGAAAAAGACAATATTTTATTAAGTACAGAAAACATAGCTCTGAAAAAGACAATATTATATAAGGTACAGTAAACATGGCTGTGAAAAAGACAATATTGTATAAAGTACAGAAAACATTGCTCTGAAAAAGACAATATTATGTAAAGTACAGTAAACATGGCTGTGAAAAAGACAATATTTTATTAAGTACAGAAAATATGCTCTGAAAAAGACAATGTTTTATAAAGTACAAAAAATATGGCCCTGGAAAAGAAAATATATAAAGTACAGAAAACATGGCTCTGAAAAAGACAATATTTTATAAAGTACAGAAAATATGGCTTTTAAAAGACAATATTTTATAGAGTACTGAAAAGATGGCTTTTACAAAAGTCAATATTTTATCAAGTACAAAAAGCCAGATGAGTAAGAAATATACACAAGATAAAATGTATATTCTTGCGAAGTAGCTGGTGTTTCTTTATAGATGAAATGCAATTTGCTTCAACATTTTTTAATTAAGATTTTAAAAGTGAGAGGACGTAGCCTATAATTATAACAGCGTAGATAACATAGTTTCAACATCAATTGGAATGAAAAATGCGGATACAGAGTTGTGGAAAGACACATTATTTTGAATTATTGTTCTGAAAAATCACATGGAGAAAGATAAGAAGGGATACTGGAGAAAAGCCACATTCCTGTAATATATGAAAATATTCTTCTAAAAACAGATTTTAATTTTTAAAATATGAGGAAAAGTATTCTTATGAAATGTGTGAATATACTTTTTTTGTTAAATAATGTTTAGTGAAATCTAACATTTGAGAAAAGCCAGAGTCTTGTAAAGTGTCTAGATATTCATCAGGAAAATAAAACTGTCTAAAGTCTCTCTGTACAGGGGTTTGCCAGAACAACCTGGCATGAGGATAGTGTTCATTAGAAGTAAACCTGACCAAATATTCAAAATCACATATTATTCACTGCCCAAATAAGATCTCACTATGGCTAACTTACATTAGCTTTTATGAAGAATCGTAGCCGTTCTCCAAGTGATGTTACCTCAAGTAACTCTTTGAAGACTAATACTCCACCAGACTAGATAAATTCTTGTCCTGGAATCTCGTAAAACCAAGAGACCAAAAATGAAAGATTTATTACAACATATGAAAATTGTTAAGGAAAATGAAGAGGAAAAATTATGTTCTTTTTCTTTATTAACTTAATGTTTGAAAGATAAAGAACTTTAATGGAACATTCGAATATCTATGTATCTCATATAGATTCAATTGTAAGGCCCAGGTAGTCTACACCTTGATCTCTGAGAAATTCGACTGAAATGAAATAAAAACAAAACGGAAAAGCCAGATTCTTGCGATGTGTATGGATATTCATCTAAAATAAAACTGAGACATGGAAACAAAGACTATCGAAAAGCCACATTCTTGTGAATTGTGTGGATATTCTTGTTCAGAAAAATCAAACTTAGTAACACATATGAGACCTTACACTGGGGAAAAGCCACATTTTTCTGAAGTGTGTGAATATACTTGCACTCACAAATCAGATTCAGTGAAACACATAAGTCACACTGGGAAAAAGCCACATTATTGTAAAGTATGTCAATATTCTTGTTCTTTAAAATCACATTTAGTGAGACATATGAAAATTCACACTGGGGAAAAGCCACATTCTTGTGAAGTGTGTGGATATTCATTTTCAGCTAAATCAAAGTTAGTGAGACATATTAGAACTCACACTGGGGAAAAGCCACATTCTTGTGAGGTGTGTGGATATTCTTTTTCTGAAAAATCAAGTTTAGTGACACATATGAGAGTTCACACTGGGGAAAAGCCACATACTTGTGAAGTGTGTGGATATTCTTTTTCCCATAAAACAAGCTTTGTTAGGCATATAAAAACTCACACTGGAGGAATGTCACATTCTTGTAAAGTGTGTGGATATTCTTCTTTGGATAAATCAAACTTCGTAAGACATATGAGAACTCACACTGGGGACAGGACACATTTTTGTGAAGTGTGTGAATATTCTTGCACTCAAAAATCGGATTTAGTGAAACACAAAAGAACTCACACTGGGGAAAAACCACATTCTTGTGAAATGTGTGGTTATACCTGTTCTAACAAATCATCGTTAGTGGCACATATAAGAACTCACACTGGGGAAAAGCCACATTCTTGTGAAATATGTGGATATTCGTGTCTGCAGAAGTCACATTTAGTGACACATATGAGAACTCACACTGGGGAAAAGCCACATTCTTGTATAGTGTGTGGGTATTCTTTTTCTGTTAAATCAAGTTTAGACACACACATGAAAACTCACACTGGGGAAAAACCACATTCTTGTGAAGTGTGTGGATATTCTTGTTCTCGCAAATCCCACTTAGTGATACATATAAGAACTCACACGGGTGAAAAGCCATATTCTTGTAAAGTGTGTGGATATTCTTGTACTGTTAAATCAAGTTTAGTGACACACATGAAAACCCACACTGAGAGAACTTGAATGCCTACTAGATACTGTCCTCGAGTGTCTAAGGTCTCTCTGTACAGGGGTTTGCCAGAACAATCTGGCATGGGGATACTTTTTCCAAAGAAGTAAACCCTGACCAAATATTCA
The DNA here is from genome assembly GCF_053919585.1 of Euprymna scolopes. Classification (NCBI taxonomy): domain Eukaryota; kingdom Metazoa; phylum Mollusca; class Cephalopoda; order Sepiida; family Sepiolidae; genus Euprymna; species Euprymna scolopes. The sequence continues at coordinate 123,722,533 of NC_136500.1, read as the reverse complement.
AAATCACATAGTATTCGCTGCCCAAATAAAATCTCCTCAATATGGCTAACCCACATTAGCTTTTCAGAGGAACGATGCACCTTCTCCAGATGATGTTACCTCAAGTAATAGCGCAAAGCTGGATACTCCAGCAGACTAAATAAATTCTTGTCCTGGAATCTAGTAAGACCAAGAGACCGAAATAAAAGATATACTACAACGTATAAAAATGGTTAATTGGGGAGAGTAAAATTATGTTCTCAATTTCTTTACTAACTCAGTGTTTGAGAGATAAAGAACTTAAATGGAACATTCGAATATCTATGTATCTCATATAGAGTTTAAGTGTTAGACCCAGCTTGTGGGCCCCTTGACTTCTGAGAACGTCGACTGAAGCAAAATAAAACAAAAAAAGAGAACTTGAATGCCTACTAGTCAATGTCCTCGAGTGTCTAAGGTCTCTCTTTACAGGAGTTTGTCAGAACAATTTGGCATGAGGATACTTTTTCCATAGAAGTAAACCCTGACCAAATATTAAAAATCACATAGTATTCACAGCCCAAATAAGATCTCCTCACTACGGCTGACTCACATTAGCTTTTACGAGAAATGGTGAACCTTCTCCAAGTGATGTAATCTCAAGTAACAGCACAAAGCTGGATACTCCACCAGACTAGATAAATTCTTGTCCTGGAATCCAGTAAGACCAAGAGACCAAAATGAAAGATATACAACAACGTATAAAAATGGTTAATTGGGGAGATGAAAATTATGTTCTCAATTTCTTTACTAACTCAGTGTTTGAGAAATAAAGAACTTAAATGGAACATTCGAATATCTATGTATCTCATATAGAGTTCAAGTGTTAGTCCCAGGTTGTGGGTCCCTTGATTTCTGAGAACTTCAACTGAAGTAAAATAAAACAAAAAAGGGAGCAACTTATTTAATAAAAAGAATCTTAATATTGTAGCATTACAAGTGTATTCTGTATTTTTGTGGAGATCGGCAATATTACACACCTAATGTGCTTTAACAAGTCATATCTTTTTTATTTATGGGTCAATTTTAAAAAAAAAATACATTGGTGGAAAGAGAATAGGATAAGCATTCCAATGATGTGAATTAATTTTGCTTTTATGCGTTCAATGTTTTTATGCTCCAAGTTAAAAATGAAAAAAAAAAGAACGTAAAAATGATGACAACAAAAAGAGAAATTGTTTTTTCAATGTTTATATTTTAAACGTTGCATTTGAATACACATGCGCAGTGTCAAATTTGATTGTATATGGCTGAAATTTTACAGGTTATATAAGCATAGAAGTCAATCTCTACTAGACTTGGATTTATATTTTTATGGCCACAGGAAGTTACGACCGAGCAAAGTTGACAAAGAATATTTCAAAATTGATGAGATAAATCGGCACATATCCATTTTCATATAAATAAAAGTTTCAGAATTATTTTCATGTATAATATGTAAATATTTGATAATTATTAATTCTGTGGAAATTTCTTTAAAATGTTATCTTTCATAGAAATTCAAATCCGCTTAACAGGGAAAATGACTAGCTATGTACTAATGTGCTGACCAGCGTCAGTCAACGCAATAACGAGGTTTGTTTGTATTCTCTTAAAAATAAACTTTTCTGCTTTCAAAACGAAAGCAGAAAAATCAATTTCATTTTTTATTCTGAGTTTGTCAATTTAAAAAAAAACTATTCTTTAAGTTTTTCAAATTTGATTTCCAAACAGTACTATGTTGTTGTTTTTAACGCTTTTAATACAATGTTTAAAAAACTATTTTTTTGTTTTTAATGTTTTTAGTACAAGGTTATAAAACATTAAAATGTACATGCGTTTCTAGTATCATGCTATTTATAACTTCTTGCTTCTACTTAAAGTAAAACTGTGTTTTTAGTAGTCCAAAAAAAAAATATATATATAACAAATAAAAGGTACTTGTGTACGTATGCGACCATGCTGAAATAATAACATTATTATTTAGAAACCCATTCAAATCATGGGGAAGGAAAGGTGTTTTTTTTTAACTATTCTGTACTTTCACCTTACAAATAAAAAGATATTGTGAAACTTGAATTTATTTTTAACTCATTTCAAGACCATTTTTTCGAATCTGTAAAACAAATCCGTTTTTTTAACTGAGGATATCTAAATAATAATAATAATAATACTATATAAGTCATCCTAAATATAGATATGCAGGTTATCGGAAACGAATGAAAGACCTATGGGACCTATCCAGTGACTTCCATACGACAGAACAAAGAATTGCGGACCAAGCAAGACTAATACTCCAGAAAAGTTGGCTCTCTAAACTAGAACTAACAGAAATTCAGCGAAAAATAAATGATGAAACTGAACAAAAAGCAGCCCCCAATGGAACCGCATATAGAGCAACCCCACAAGTAAAAACGACCAACAAAAAACAAAGTCCACAAATGTGGAAACCGAGAACAATGAAACAGAACTAACAGAGAATGAAGCGAATGAAGTAAATAAAATAATACAGCTGATGAACGAGGAAAAAGCAAAGCTCCCATCGTTAATGAACCAGAAGCAGAAGAAACTAAAAACAGAAAGAGAGAAAGTTAACAAGCTCTTCCCACATATCCCAACAAATACAATCACAGACTTAAACAACCTAATTTACGCGGGTGCCAAAATGGTAAGTATGAATCTCAAATCAGAAAAAAAAAACCGAGGACAAGCGGACCAACAAAACCTGGATGGGAAATAAGACTAGAAACCCAAATACACAAACATAAAAAAGAAGCCAAAAAGATCAACAGGAATAAAACAATGTGGAGAAAACGGAACACTGGAAATGTAACTGACAGGGAGAAGCTAAACAAGAAATATGAAGAACAGGACCAAAAAATAAAAGCAAAAGAAGCGAGATTGAGACGATATAGATATAAATCTGAACAATGCAAACAAAACAGAACATTTAAAACTAATGAAAGCCAAATGTGAACGGAGGAAACACAAAAACAGATGAAACAAAACTCTACTGGAGTAAAATATGGGAAGAGCGACGAGATCACAATAGAAATGCCGAATGGCTGAAAGACATAAAAGAAGAGTTAGAACAAATAGAAGAAGGAACAGTGAATGAAATCAACAAGGAAACCTTAAAGAAAACCATAGGAAAAATGGCAAACTGGAGAGCACCAGGGCACGACGGGATACATGCATACTGGTTCAAAAAATTCACAACCTTACATGAAAGGCTAGCCCAAAACATGAGAAGATGTATACAGGAAGCAAGTGTACCAGACTGGATGACAAAAGGCAGGACCACACTGCTACAGAAGGACACGGAGAAAGGAACCGTCCCTAGCAACTATAGGCCAATCACGTGCTTACCAACTGTGTGGAAGATACTGACAGCACAACTGAGGGAACAAATCTACCAATCCCTGAATAACCATGGACTCATCCCCGAGGAGTAGAAAGGATGCCAAAAAGGAAAAAGAGGAACACATGACCTGTTATATATAGATCAAAAGATCCTAAAGGAGGTAAAAAGGAGGAGAAAGAATTTAGCCATGGCATGGATCGACTACAAAAACGCGTACGACAGGATCCCCCAAACATGGATAATAGAATGCCTAAAAATGTATAAAATACCAAGCGGGATCACCAATGTAATAGAAAATGCAATGAAAACATGGAGACTGGAATTGACAGCCGATAACAGAAATTAACATACAAAGAGGAATGTTTCAAGGAGACTCACTATCACCACTACTGTTCATCATAGCCATGATGCCCTTGAACAGTATTCTGAGAAAGTGCCAAGCCGGATACAAGTTCTCCAATACACAGGAAAAAATGAACCACCTGATGTACATGGACGATCTGCAACTATTTGTAAGGATCGAAAAGGAGCTAGAGACACTAATCAACACTACCAGAATCTTCAGTCAAGATATCCAAATGGAATTTGGAATGGAGAAGTGCGCACAACTAGTTATAAGAAAGGGAAAACTGGAAACGACAGAAGGCATGGAACTACCCAACCAAACAGAAATGAGGGCACTAGGGGAATAAGACGACTATAAATACTTGGGAATTTTGGAAGCGGACACCATCAAAGCAATAGAAATGAAAGAGAAAATTAGAAAGGAATACCTCAGGAGAACAAGAAAACTCCTGGAAACGAAATTATATAGCAGAAACCCAATAAAAGGTATAAATACATGGGCAGTATCGCTAATAAGATACTCTGGACCGTTTATAGGATGGACAAAAGAAGAACTGAGACAACTCGACCAGAAAACCAGGAAACTCATGACCATGTATAATGCACTACACCCAAAGAACGATACTGACAGACTCTACGTGTAAAGGAAAAACAGTAGGAGAGGATTGATCTGTATAGAAGACTGTGTGAAGGATACGAGAAAGAACTAGAAAAATACATAATGCAAAACACTGAAAGGATAATTATGGTAGCGAGAGACACACACACAAAAAAAACAAAGCAGAAAACAGAGACAAACGACTAAACGAGAAAAGAGAAATGGGAAGAGAAACAACTCCACGGAAGATTCACAAGAATGACAAAAGATGACAATAACGAAAACACCTGGACATGGATGCGAAAAGGACATATAAACCGTGAAGCTGAATCTCTAATAACTGCAGCACAAGATAACTCGATAAGAACCTACCATATCAAAGTAGGGATCGATAAAACACAAGAAAACAGCAAATGCAGACTATGTGGACAGAGAGACGAAACGATAAACCATATAGTAAGTGAATGCAGCAAACTGGCACAAAAGGAATACAAAAACAGGCATGACCAAGTGCGGAGGGCAGTGCACTGGGAATTTATGCAAACGACTGCATTTTGAGCGTGCAGACAAATGGTACAAGCATAAACCCGCCACACCACTCGAAAACGAGAACCACAAAATCCTATGGGACATGCACATATAGACGGACAAACTCATCCAGGCAAGAAGACCAGATGTCGTAATAATTAACAAGAAAGAAAAATCCTGTCAAATCGTAGACTTTGCTGTCCCAGCTGACCACAGGGTGAGTATGAAAGAAAAGGAGAAACGAAGCAAATACACAGAGCTAGCCAGAGAGTCAGAATCCTGAATAGAAGCGTGTGCTCTATCCCAACTATCATCAATGGACTTGAGGTAATCTCGTCAGCATTGGACAAAGCTAAACTCTTTGCCAAGAACTTTGCAGCTAATTCTGCCCTTTGCGACCAAGGCCGCCAACCCCCAATATTTCCTCCTGTATCAGAAAACACGCTATGTGATATACGGATACCTGTACGTGATGTTGCCAAGCTAATCAAAAACCTTGATTCCAGTAAAGCAACTGGCCCTGACGGTATTCCAATTATAGTACTAAAAAAATTTCAACCTGAACTAGCTCCCATACTTAAAAAAACTGTTTAAACGTTGTCTTAAGGAGAATAGTATCCCATCTCCCTGGAAAATTTCATCAGTATGCCCTGTATTTAAGAATTCAGGTGATCGCTCATCCCCCTCTCAGTACAGGCCAATAAGTCTCCTGTGCGTCATGAGTAAGTTGCTGGAATCTGTGTTAAATACAGAAGTAATCAACCATCTCAACAAAAATAACCTTCTTAGTGACACTCAATATGGTTTCCGTTCTGCTAGATCTACAGCAGATGTGCTTACAGTTATATCTCATAGGATTAGCAAATCTCTCGGTGGAGGCAACCTTTCTAGGGCAATTACTCTTGACATATCTAAGGCCTTTGATAGGGTATGGCATAAAGGTTTACTTCACAAGATCTCTAGCTATGGTATAGCTGGAAATGTCTTCTCAATTATTAAATAATTTCTTTCTGATAGGTTCATAAGAGTAGTAGTTGAGGGGGCAAAAATCAGAAGCTCACAGTATTAATGCTGGTGTCCCTCAGTGGTCCATCCTAGGCCCAACTCTTTTCCTGATCTACATTAATGATCTTCCAAATCACATCCTTACATCATTTGTAGACATTTATGCTGACGACACTACCATTTATAGTAGCACATCTAAGACAGTAAACGACCAAATTCTCTCCGATTCTCTCTCCTCTGATCTTGAGCACGTAGTACAATGGGAAAAGGAGTGGCTGGTTACTTTTAATGCATCTAAAACCAAGCTTCTCTCTTTACATCATCAACATTCTGATCCACATCTGGCATCAATTGAAATGAATGGCTCTCATCTTCAGGAGGCCTCAAGTTTTGACAAGCTTCTGGGCTTGACCATTACTCCTGATCTTAAATGGAACACTTACATCAAATCTGTTGCCAAGGCCGCTGGAAAAATGGTGGGATCTTTCTATCGATCCGGTAGATATCTCACTGCTGATGCAATTCTCTATCTATATAAGAGCCAGGTACGTCCAAGGATGGAATACTGTTGCCACATCTGGGCAGGAGCTGCTAGAAAGGACTTGTTCTGCCTTAAAAGAGTTCAAAATAGACTTTGTAGCCTCGTAGATGTCCTTTTCTCTTCCCTGCAACCTCTATCTCACAGAAGAGATGTTGCGAGTTTGTCTCTGATGTATCGTTATTTTCATGGAAAGTGTTCGACTGAGCTTCAATCTATGGTCCCCCCTCGCCAAACTTTCACAAGAAACACTCGTCTAGCTGTAAACACTATCAATAATTTCCCCCACTCTTTATCTGTGCGTAAATCTAAACGTAGATTCCATGAACAAAGCTTCTTTCTTAGAACTGCACACCTGTGGAATTGTCTTCCATTTTCCTGCTTTCCGGCTCACTACAATATGGTTGTGTTCAAGTCTAACGTAAATAAGTTCTTAATGAGCCGTTCCATATAAGTTATCAAATTTATCGAATTTTCATTACTAATGATTACTATATTGTCCAATTTCTACTGTACACTCTTTAACCCTTATCCTTGAGTGGCCTCTTAGCCTTGATAATGTGGTGATGCCTGTGTAAAAAAAAACCCAAAAATGATGAAGAAAATCAAAATAGTACCGGTAATAGTAGGAGCACTAGGAACAATTCCGAAAAACTTCGAAAAAAGAATGGCAGAAATTGGAATCAGAGGAATAGCTGCAAAAATACAACGCCAAACGATAAAGAAAACAGCTGAAATATTAAGGAAACCCTTAGAATGTGGGGAATTACACAAGACAATATAACAAAGAAGCGTTACAGGGAATGAAGAACGCCGAAGCTGCATATCAACAAGTTCTACACCACAATCATGCATCCCCCTATTGTCTCATCACCGTTCCCCTCGCCAATAGAAAAGTGATACCAAAGAGCCGAGAAGCGTCAAGAAGGATGGAAAGACCGAGGAGAGAGCGCTGGCCAGACCTCCGCTGGACAAGCGTGAAGAGAACTGGGATCATGGGGAGGCTTAGTGCCACTCAAATTCAGTATAAACCAATGGCCACTACCAGCGAGAAATCAATGGTATGAGGCTGTTGCGATGACGCAGATTTATCTGCAAATGCTATCGAAGGAGGTGGAGAGAGCTGGACGTCTGGGGAGACTTGTTGTCACTCAGCTTCCAGAGAACACTACAGGTCTCCAAACAGATCATTTGTGGACTTGTGTGAAAGCTCCATGTGAGCCAATAACAATAATAATAACAATAATAATAATAATAATAATAATAATAACAATAATAATAATAACAACAATAACAATAATAATAACAATAATAACAACAACAACAATAATAATAATCATAAAAATAATAACAATAATAATAATAATAATAATAATAATAATAATAATAATAATAATAATAAAATAAAAGCCGTTAAGAGATTTAATATAAAACATGATGCAGGTAGTTTTCAAAATAACTTTTACTGCCTTTGGTATCATTTATTTGTTGCATACTTGATTTTCAACTACTTTTTCAAATCGTTGTGAATTGTAAAACAAACCCTAAATATGTTGTGAAAACCAGAATTTTGTGTGGAGAAGGCCTATATTAACTTAAAAATCTTGAAAATGGATACTGAAAATGAAGAAAAATTGACAATACAAAATAGATACTCAAAGTATATACTCGTGCACATAGATTTAATAATCATCAATTCAATAAAAGAAAATCTATGAGTAGGGGTTGGTATAAATGCTATTTATACCTAGGTGTTTCGAAGCTTAATGCTTCTCATCAGATAAAGAGACGGGTTGTGCTAGGTAACAAATAAAAAGTGACGTCTTGCGATAGGCACATTAGGTATAAAGGAGTCTTGTATAGAGGGTAAATAGTGTAGAGTTAGAGAAAGGAGAAGCTGGGAAACTGTTGTGATGAAGTTGGTATTGCATGAGCCTTTTCTAGTCTCACACAAAAACACGAGTTCACATCTCAAGCTATATTACTTGTCATATACATACGCACACACAAACATACGTGCACATGTACACACAAGTAGATATATCAATGTTCGCGTACATACACTCACATTCACGTGTATACACACACACACACGCTAACGTATGCACATGTACGCACAGATGGACAACGTCACTTCCCTTTCAAAGCAAATCCACACATGCGCAAAAGACCACTGGAAACAATTATAAAAGCAAGAACAATAAGCAGCTTCTTCCTTTTCCAACCCGCCTTCTGAGGTGAGTGGTTGGTGCATCAGCCGCCGCCGTTTTGGCAGGCGTGCGTACGCGCGTGCTTCACGCCACTTGCTACCATGTGGGGCAAAAAGCTAACAAACAGTACGTACACTTTATACGCTTTCTCTCTCCATGAACTGGATTGACATTCTCACTCTTTCTCTCTCTCTATCTACAACTTGTGTCGGAGAACACCTCCGCATAGCTGACTGCTAACATGTCTTTCTCTACACGCTGGACTATCATTCCCATTTCCACTACATTACTCACTTCTCTTCCCATTCGCGAACAAACGATAGTGACCTGAACGTGAGATGAACACACATTTCCTTTTCTTTCTACACCACCATTCTCGCAACAAACGATGGTTACACCCGCACAGACATGAACACGTGTTACACCTAAAACATTCATTCTTTCAACAGTAAATAAACGACATGTTTATCTTATCCAGCAATTGAGTTTTTGTTTCCTTCATTCTGTTCGTTTCATTATTTTTCTTTTGTAACGGGATTAGGATTTATATATCCTAGTCTTCTGCAGTATAAGCCAAACTGGGGTATTTACATAATTTATATACTCAGCCTAGAATAGAGTTATGTGGGTATAGTGTTTGGCCACTAAGAATAGAATATACAATTAAATTAAAAAAAAAACAAAAACATGATTGGTGATAATGGTAAAATTATGGGATATGAGGGTAGCTTGATTTAGGGGAAGTGTCTTTAAAAAAAGGATATACTTGCTTTGTCAATTTTTCTTTTTAAGCTCCATATGACATGTTGAGTTTTTTATTAGCACAATAAATCTCCATTGAAATAATTTCCTAATCCATTTTTGATTATTTCATATATATATATATATATATATATATATATATATATATATATATATATATATATATATATATATATATATATATATATTAAAACTTCTTCGACCAACCCCTGTAAGAATCCCTCATATATATATAACGTCTGCATTAATGGAAAATGAACAAAAATATTTTATTCAACATAAAATGCAGTAGAGATTCATAACAAACGAACGACAACGAACAAACAAACGTGCGAATTTCCAAGTGTTTTTTAGTCTATACGGCGCATGCGTACTAACGCTACACATCACATCATAAAACTCTCCGTCACATTTTTATTTAAATTTCAGGTTACAGATAATCTTCTGTCCCCGTTCTGTTGATTCTGGAAGAAATCTCAAAGCGTCTTTCTTCAAGTCTGACTGCTGCTGTGCTCTGCTCTTCTGTTTCTGGACAGTTTGTTTTGTCGATTGAAGAGAAAGATTCACCATTTGGTGTGGCATTATTCTTAGAGGGTTACTGTTGATCAGGCACTTCAAGTTCAGAGCGATTTGAAGGGGTGGAATCTGGTGATTTACAACGATGAATGTAGACAAGATCCCAGGTTTGTAAAAGATGGGTCAGTGGCAGGAGTGGGAGGTAAGTCGTCTGTTGAGACTTGTTGACTGACGGCCGGCAGGGAAAAGAATTCTGGCAAAATTAGGAGTTGCAGATATTATTTCTACCGGTTTCACTAAGGGTGTCAGACTTGTGTTGATCGACAAACTTTCTTAGAAGAGCTGACTCAGAGAGGATGTATCCGATACCCGACCTTCTCGAAAAGCTGAAGATTTTCTCATGTGGAGTTGTGTTAGTTGCTGTGCAAAGGAGAGATCGAATAGAGTGCAAAGCAATGTCGAGTACGTCTTGCTAATGACGATCATCCAGATGCCTGCTTTTGAGGGCGCATTGTCCGTTACCGATTAGATGGTATGGAGATCGAATAGAGTGAAAAGCAATGTCGAGTACGTCTTGCTAATGACGAGCCTGGTCTTGAGGACGAGTTGGATCGTTTTCCAAATTGTAGCATTTACTCGCATTGTCGCATTGTCGGTTATTTTTCCCAACCGACGAAATTAAAGTTGGGTATTTAATTATTTTAGTTTTACATAACATTGGTTCTCTCCATAGTTAGAAAAAAAACAACTTTATGCTGTATTTTTTTGTGTAAAGAAATATTCCTTCCATCCTCAGTCGGAGAAGGATTAATTATTTTATAGTTTTATGAGTAGAAAAATTCTGCTTGTAATCGGAGAAAGATCGATTATCATGTAGCTTCTTGGTTTTACATAATTTACTATTAAAATATATTTGTCCTCAGTCTTGAAGAATAAATTTTTTCTGTGATATTTTTGTTTCATTTGTCCAATCCAGAGTGTTTCTTTAGGAACTTGATTCTCTTCCACTTCAATACGGCCTTGTGTGTCTCGTGGGTGTAATTTTTAATTTGTTGACTAATTTAAAATTTTTGTCAAGCGCAAACATTAGTTTTAACACTTAAGTAGTTTGCTGTGTAGCCTGGTTAGTTAGCAGTTTTGGCAAGCACTGTTCTGTGATGTTCTTTGACATTAGTTCGCTTAATTCCTTCTAGTTGAAATTTTAAGAAACTTCATCATGTCAGGCGACCAGGCAATCTTGTAACTTTGAGACAGCTTGCTATTGACAACATTGTCCTAGTGCTGATGGCGTTGAAGTCTGAGACTAAGGAATGAAACCAAAAATTAATGAATGGTTTACTTCTGTTTTGGTTCTATCCGACCAGATTTATAGTTGCTTCTCTGCTAAGAACGCAGATACTTCTTTTATGAAAGAGGACTCCTAATGTAAAAGTTTTTGTAGCAGGTGTTTTGAGATTCCTAGCTTTTTTAACCAGTGGTAAGTCTGGTAATTGCTATGCCATCCCAGTAGCTTTTAAAACCTCTCAGGTTATGCCTGTGAAGGTTACTGTTCTTGAGGCAGTAAATCAGATTGTTGAGACCTATCAACTAAGTACTGGAATGTTCGGCTTAGTGAAAGTGCCGATTAGGGTTAAGTTTGATTTTGCTAAATGGCAGCTTGCTGTCAATATTGTTAAGAAACAATTGCATTTGTTAGACGTCTGTAGGGATTCCGGTCTTTTCCCTGATTTGTTGAATGTAGACAACTGGAATTTGTTCGGATTTATAAAGAAATTAAGGTGTGAGGTGGATAGAGGCATTGTGCCTATTGATAATGGAAGGCAGATTTCGAAGCAGTCTATTGATAGTCAGGGAGATTGTTTGAATTTGGGTAGTAGCCTAGAAGGCGAGGCCCTGGTATCTGCATGCCTTGATGTGCATGTTATTTCTAAGAGGAACTGGAGTTTAACATGTCGCAACTCCTTTCCAGAACAAGTACTGGAAGAATACACTAGTACTTTTGTCCGTTGCCGATTAGATGGTATGGAGATCGAATAGAGTGAAAAGCAATGTCGAGTACGTCTTGCTAATGACGAGCCTGGTCTTGAGGACGAGTTGGATCGTTTTCTAAATTGTAGCATTTACTCGCATTGTCGCATTGTCGGTTATTTTTCCCAACCGACGAAATTAAAGTTGGGTATTTAATTATTTTAGTTTTACATAACATTGGTTCTCTCCATAGTTAGAAAAAAAACAACTTTATGCTGTATTTTTTTGTGTAAAGAAATATTCCTTCCATCCTCAGTCGGAGAAGGATTAATTATTTTATAGTTTTATGAGTAGAAAAATTCTGCTTGTAATCGGAGAAAGATCGATTATCATGTAGCTTCTTGGTTTTACATAATTTACTATTAAAATATATTTGTCCTCAGTCTTGAAGAATAAATTTTTTCTGTGATATTTTTGTTTCATTTGTCCAATCCAGAGTGTTTCTTTAGGAACTTGATTCTCTTCCACTTCAATACGGCCTTGTGTGTCTCGTGGGTGTAATTTTTAATTTGTTGACTAATTTAAAATTTTTGTCAAGCGCAAACATTAGTTTTAACACTTAAGTAGTTTGCTGTGTAGCCTGGTTAGTTAGCAGTTTTGGCAAGCACTGTTCTGTGATGTTCTTTGACATTAGTTCGCTTAATTCCTTCTAGTTGAAATTTTAAGAAACTTCATCATGTCAGGCGACCAGGCGTGTCATCATTCAGCAATCTTGTAACTTTGAGACAGCTTGCTATTGACAACATTGTCCTAGTGCTGATGGCGTTGAAGTCTGAGACTAAGGAATGAAACCAAAAATTAATGAATGGTTTACTTCTGTTTTGGTTCTATCCGACCAGATTTATAGTTGCTTCTCTGCTAAGAACGCAGATACTTCTTTTATGAAAGAGGACTCCTAATGTAAAAGTTTTTGTAGCAGGTGTTTTGAGATTCCTAGCTTTTTTAACCAGTGGTAAGTCTGGTAATTGCTATGCCATCCCAGTAGCTTTTAAAACCTCTCAGGTTATGCCTGTGAAGGTTACTGTTCTTGAGGCAGTAAATCAGATTGTTGAGACCTATCAACTAAGTACTGGAATGTTCGGCTTAGTGAAAGTGCCGATTAGGGTTAAGTTTGATTTTGCTAAATGGCAGCTTGCTGTCAATATTGTTAAGAAACAATTGCATTTGTTAGGCGTCTGTAGGGATTCCGGTCTTTTCCCTGATTTGTTGAATGTAGACAACTGGAATTTGTTCGGATTTATAAAGAAATTAAGGTGTGAGGTGGATAGAGGCATTGTGCCTATTGATAATGGAAGGCAGATTTCGAAGCAGTCTATTGATAGTCAGGGAGATTGTTTGAATTTGGGTAGTAGCCTAGAAGGCGAGGCCCTGGTATCTGCATGCCTTGATGTGCATGTTATTTCTAAGAGGAACTGGAGTTTAACATGTCGCAACTCCTTTCCAGAACAAGTACTGGAAGAATACACTAGTACTTTTGTCCGTTGCCGATTAGATGGTATGGAGATCGAATAGAGTGAAAAGCAATGTCGAGTACGTCTTGCTAATGACGAGCCTGGTCTTGAGGACGAGTTGGATCGTTTTCTAAATTGTAGCATTTACTCGCATTGTCGCATTGTCGGTTATTTTTCCCAACCGACGAAATTAAAGTTGGGTATTTAATTATTTTAGTTTTACATAACATTGGTTCTCTCCATAGTTAGAAAAAAAACAACTTTATGCTGTATTTTTTTGTGTAAAGAAATATTCCTTCCATCCTCAGTCGGAGAAGGATTAATTATTTTATAGTTTTATGAGTAGAAAAATTCTGCTTGTAATCGGAGAAAGATCGATTATCATGTAGCTTCTTGGTTTTACATAATTTATTATTAAAATATATTTGTCCTCAGTCTTGAAGAATAAATTTTTTCTGTGATATTTTTGTTTCATTTGTCCAATCCAGAGTGTTTCTTTAGGAACTTGATTCTCTCCCACTTCAATACGGCCTTGTGTGTCTCGTGGGTGTAATTTTTAATTTGTTGACTAATTTAAAATTTTTGTCAAGCGCAAACATTAGTTTTAACACTTAAGTAGTTTGCTGTGTAGCCTGGTTAGTTAGCAGTTTTGGCAAGCACTGTTCTGTGATGTTCTTTGACATTAGTTCGCTTAATTCCTTCTAGTTGAAATTTTAAGAAACTTCATCATGTCAGGCGACCAGGCGTGTCATCATTCAGCAATCTTGTAACTTTGAGACAGCTTGCTATTGACAACATTGTCCTAGTGCTGATGGCGTTGAAGTCTGAGACTAAGGCTTGTCAACCTATGTTCCATGACATGAAACCAAAAATTAATGAATGGTTTACTTCTGTTTCGGTTCTATCCGACCAGATTTATAGTTGCTTCTCTGCTAAGAACGCAGATACTTCTTTTATGAAAGAGGACTCCTAATGTAAAAGTTTTTGTAGCAGGTGTTTTGAGATTCCTAGCTTTTTTAACCAGTGGTAAGTCTGGTAATTGCTATGACATCCCAGTAGCTTTTAAGACCTCATAGGTTATGCCTGTGAAGGTTACTGTTCCTGAACCAGTAAATCAGATTGTCGAGACCTATCAACTAAGTACTGGAATGTTCGGCTTAGTGAAAGTGCCGATTAGGGTTAAGTTTGATTTTGCTAAATGGCAGCTTGCTGTCAATATTGTTAAGAAACAATTGCATTTGTTAGGCGTCTGTAGGGATTCCGGTCTTTTCCCTGATTTGTTGAATGTAGACAACTGGAATTTGTTCGGATTTATAAAGAAATTAAGGTGTGAGGTGGATAGAGGCATTGTGCCTATTGATAATGGAAGGCAGATTTCGAAGCAGTCTATTGATAGTCAGGGAGATTGTTTGAATTTGGGTAGTAGCCTAGAAGGCGAGGCACTGGTATCTGCATGCCTTGATGTGCATGTTATTTCTAAGAGGAACTGGAGTTTAACATGTCGCAACTCCTTTCCAGAACAAGTACTGGAAGAATACACTAGTACTTTTAAAGTACTGTTGCGGACCAGGATATAAATACCCTAAACTCGCTACAAGAAAAAATAATGAAACGAATTGAATGAAGGAAACAAAAAACTCAAATGCTGGAATAAAATAAACATTCGTTTATTTTCTGTTGAGAAATGCAAGTCTTCGGTGTACACGTGTTCATTCAGCCGTTAACTACTATGCGCGTGGAAGGAAAGGGGGAATGCAATAGAGAAACGCGAACTGGCAAACTGACCTGTAGAAAAAGAGGGTTAAGTTCAGTAGAGCGTCGCGCACATGTCTGTTTTGATGGACCAAAGGCGAAGGGAAGATAGAGTGAGAAAAGTCAATCCAATTCATGGAGAAAGAAAGCGTATAAAGTGTACTTGCGCTTGCCCCACATTACAGTAGCAGGGAAAGTGACGTTAGAACATGCGGTCGGTTCGTCGACTCAACAGGTCGAACGCTGGTCCGGACGAAAAAGGGAAGTTGACAGGTTTTGTTGATTTTTATGCTGGGGTCAGTGTTCTGGGTGCGCATGTCTGGTTTTCATTAAAAGGAAGTGACGTCACAGCTCGGGTGTGTGTATGCACATGAATGTGAGTGTGTGTATGAGGCTGTGTATATGCGTGCATGCGTGTGTGTGTGTGCGTACGTGCGTGCGTATATATGGGTGTGTATATGAAAGGGAAAACATGTTCGAACAGTACTTACTATTACTGCATTTGGTGCAAGCATGCACCTTCGGAGCGAATGTCACTCCGGAAGTCTCAGGTGAAAGGGAGACTATTTTGCCGAGAGTTTGGCAAACTCAAGTTCCAATGGATGTTTTCAGTAGAGTGTGTGTCATTATCGAGGATGTGAATAGATTGAATAAGACATAACGACCGATCAGCTTCTATATAAATGGCGTCTTTATTTACATCTGACAAACATGAGTACACCGGTAAGGGGCGTAACTCCAGCCGCTGAAAACTCTTGTTCAGTCCCTCATGCAACATCTTCCCTTTTCTCAATAATAAAAACAAAAGATAAAGATAAACAAAACAAAAAAACAAACAAAAAAAAACACAACAAAAAGTCTGATAAGAATTAAAACAGTCTACAAAACACAGTGATCTAGGCATTCCTTGGGCTGACTACCCTCCTACCTAACAGGGATTATTCTGTCCTTTCACTTATGTTGTGAAATCCTTGAATCTCACAGGATCTCTTATTATTCTTCCTGACCGTGTTGTCCGCAACCTTTCCGGATTTGGTTTTGTTGGGGATGGGGTCGGGTTGAGGTTTTCTCTTATTTCACCTTCATATTGAGGTGGTTCTGAGTTACATATCTCTTCTGTACTCTGCCCTGTATTCTTGGGTAACTCGCTCTGCACTTCATATGGCTGGTGTATTCCTGATGTGAGTGGGGGTGTCTCTGCAGTTTTCTTCAAATCAACTCTATTCCGTCGATATAAGTCCCCATCCACTTTTACATGGTATGATCGCTCATCCAGTCTCCTCCATACAACAGCTTTCCTCCACTCTTTTTGACCATTTATGTGTGGTTTCATCCGTACTACATCTCCAGGATACAATGGTTTAAGTGGTTTTACTTTGTGGTTGAAAGCATGTTCTTGCCTCCTGCGGTCTTGCTTCACTGATTTTCTCAGATTTTTGGGCAATTCTGGCTTGAGTAACTCCTCCCTGGTTGGGAGAAGTGTTTTTTTTCTCCTTGACATCAGCTTCTGAGCTGGTGATAAGAGACCTTTGGCTGGCGTATTCCTGTGATCCAACATTGCTAGGTATGGATCAGCCTTATCGTCCATCGCTTTCCGGAAAAGGTTCTTTGCCATCTTTACCGCAGATTCCACTTTGCCATTTGCCTTGCTATTGTATGGACTGACAGGTGTATGTGTAAAACACCACTTTTTTGCAAAGGTAGAAAATTCCTGGCTACTAAACTGAGGCCCATTATCAGTTACGACCTGGTCTGGTATTCCATGTCGTGCAAAATGGTGTTTAAGTTTAGTTATCACTGTCTTTGCTTGTGTATTGAGGAGATGATCGATTTCCCAGAAGTTGCTCATATAATCAACTGTGCACAGATAGTCTCTATCTGCAAACTTAAAGAGATCTACTCCCACTTTCGCCCACGGTCTGTCAGGAACTTCATGGACCATTAATGGTTCTGCCGGGTTGGCCACTTCATATTTTCTACATGTGGGGCACTTTGACACATAGTATTTGATGTCACTGTTCATATTTGGCAAATACAAACATTCTCTTGCTCTTCTGCAACATCCTTCTACTCCCAGGTGTGTGGAATGTAGCTTTTCTTTCAACACCGCCCACTGTGTCAGTGGAACCACTACCCGGTTTCCTCTGAAAATTAAACCATCTTGCACCGTCATTTCATTCCGCATGTTAAAATATAGTCTCACCTCTGGGTCAAGATGTATTTTTTCTTCTGGCCATCCTTCCAGAATTACTTGCTGTAACTGCTGCATGCTTCTGTCTTCCTTCGTGGCTGAGCGCAGTTCAAGCAGCCTTCTCTCTGTTACAGGAATATGTTCTGCTTCCTTGACATCATCTTCATCGTCCATATCTTCACTGCTCAATGCATAAATGTATGCTCTTGATAGCGTGTCTGCAAGGAACATTTTCTTACCTGGATGGTACAGAACTGTAGCATCGTAAGCCTGTAGTCGCATCAGCATGTTTTGAAGTCGTTTTGGGCATTTCACAAATTCTTTTTTCATAATCGCCTCCAGTGGCTTATGTTACTGCTAGTAGTTCCTTTTCAATCTGTGCATACCGAGTTTCTGTGTCGGTCAGTGCACGGCTGGTATAGGCTAGGGGTTGACTTTCTTGTAGTAGTGCAGCCCCCATGCCCTTCTCACTCGCATCGCATTGGATGACCAAAGATTTGTTGGGGTCATAGTACCTCAACACTGGTGCCTCACTCACTAACTCTTTAATTTTCCCAAAAGCCTCTTCATGGATTTGGGACCATGTCCATGGCACATCTGCCTTCACTAAATTTCGAATTGGGGCCATCACATCAGATATGTGTGGTAGAAATTTTGCCAGGTAATTCACAAATCCAACCAATCGTTGCACTCCTTTCACATCTGTTGGACACGGCATCTCTTTTATGGCTCTTACCTTCCCAGGATCAGGAAGTAAACCATCACTGGTTATTATGTGTCCCAGGAAAGATATAGACGTTTGTCGTAAATTCAATTTTCCAGCATTCAATCGCATCCCGCGATCACGACATCTCTGCAACAGTTTTCTGAGTTTTAGGTCATGATCAATTGTTGCTTCTTCCATCGTTTTACACTTCCCAATCACCAGAAGATCATCCGCTTTGTTAACCACCCCCTCCAAATCGGACACATTGTTAAAAAGGGTCTCTGGAGCTGGAGAAATACCGAAAGGTAAAACCTTCCACCGGAACCTACCGTATGGTGTAGCAAATGTTGTTAAGCGACTGCTGACTTCGTCTAATTTTACATGCCAGAATCCATCTCGTAGATCCAGGGTAGAAAATACCTTGCTATCAGCCAGTTCTGGTAGTAAATCGTCCAGTGTAGGTAACTGAAAATGTTCCCTCTTCAGAGCCTTATTCAGTGGTCTTGGGTCTATACATATCCGCAGGCTTCCATTTTCCTTAGTTACCAGTGCTAACGCACTTACCCATGATGTTGGGTCGCCCACTGGTTCAATAATATTCTTCTTAACCAGTTTTCCCAACTCGACTTTTAGCTTATCTTTAAGTGCCACTGGTATTCTCCGTGTTGCTGCAACATTTGGTGTTACTCCTGGATCCACCTGCAAATGTACCTCTCCTGGTAATTGACCCAATTCTTCCTTGAATACATCTCTGAAGTCATTGATAATGCTGTCCGAGTACTGGGTGCTGAATTCATTCATTTGGGAAACTTTGGCGACCATTTTGAATTTGTCGTTATTGATTGTGACGAGTTCCATTTTCTGGATTGCATTTGCTCCCAGTAAAGGATGGAAATCCTCTTTCACAATGACAAACTTAACTGCATATTTCTGTCCAGTTTTGGGGTTTATCATTTTAACTCGACACTCTCCTAACGGCTTCACTTCTGCTCCATTCCACATGACAAGGGTCTTATTTGAATGTTCCAGTGTTTTTCCCATCACGTGTTTCACATTCAATATGTTCACGGACGCTCCACTATCGAGCTGAAAAGCAATTGGTTTTCCTTTCATCATCATTTCCGCCTTTATCACCTCTTGACTCACAGCATTCACCTTTTCCTTGATCGTTATGTTGTCTACCTGTCCATAGTCTGAACTACTACTGTCGTTTTCCTGGTCCTCATATTGGGTTTTGACAGCCTGCACCTTCTTTTTCCTTGATACTTTGCATTTCGCGGCAAAGTGGTTTTTCCCATTACATTGATAACAGGTCTTTCTCGGTCCATGCCGCAGTGCACACGACCAGCAATCTCTGTCAGTTTGAGCCAATGTCTTTCTCCTCGGTTTAAAATCAACCTTATTCACTCCTTCAGGCCTTAGGATTCTGGACTGGGCCGTGGCATTTTCAGACAGCTTACAAATGTCAATACATTTTTGTAAGTCTAACTGTCTTATTTTCAATAATTCAGCTTGTGTCTGTGGGTTGTGTATTCCCAGCACTACCTGATCTCTGACTACTGATGAAACGCAATTGTCACAAAAATTGCACGTTTTTACTAACGTCTGTAGTGCCGTAATAAAGGATTCCACAGTCTCTGATTCTCCTTGCTTTCTAGAATGAAATACGTAACGCTCGTAGGTTTCATTCGTTTCCCCTATAGCGTATTTATCGAATGCCTGAATAATTTCGGTGGGTGTTCTTTCATCCTCAGGTGTTAGAAATTGAAATCCGTAATAAACTTTCAATGCGTCATCTCCCAACGTGTGAAGCAAAAGTGCCGTTTTATACTGTAATGACTGTCTCGTCAAACACGTAATAATGGCGTAGTTATGCCATTTCAGTTTAAACAACTTCCAGTTCGCCGATAAATTATCTTCCATACATAAGGGCGCTGGTGGTCTTATGCCAGCCACTGGTCTGTTTGTTTCTTCCATGCTTCCATCCGACATTTTTTTTCTTCCACGTGACGTACGTACGAATTACAATTTTAAACAAGAACAACAAAGTTACTTATTTGTTTCTGCAAATAACTTTCCGCTTCTTATCCTTTTGTACATCTTACTTAGACATATCTTTATCCCACCGCTGCCACCATGTGTCATTATCGAGGATGTGAATAGATTGAATAAGACATAACGACCGATCAGCTTCTATATAAATGGCGTCTTTATTTACATCTGACAAACATGAGTACACCGGTAAGGGGCGTAACTCCAGCCGGTGAAAACTCTTGTTCAGTCCCTCATGCAACAGAGTGTCGGCAGTTTAATTTTCACGTATTTGTTAGCTACATGTGTAGTGCAGCCCCTCAGAAGATCTGTGAGGGTGCATATTTTGTTCTGCAGAAGTCTTCTGTAAAATTGTGTCCGTATAAGGATGAAGTTTCTCCTTTCCGGATGACCTTTCCTGTTTTAATTAAAGCTATTTCATGCCTCATAGAATATTTGAGGATAATCCTCTACGTTGCTTCTTGCAACATTATTCGGGTTTTTACACCCCAATTTATTTTGCCACTGGATTCTTCCCCTGGAGCAAAAGTAATGTTTTTAGGAAGATTTTATAAGTGTGACGTGAAGTTCCTGATGCTGGAACCTGAAGTTTTGGATCTCACCTAGGAGATTTCTGAAGAATCTCTTAGCACCAAGAACTTGGGTGTTTGTAAGAGACTTGTCAGTCTTAGTTTGTTGAGCTTAATGTGTGAAGCTCGACAGACAATGTTACATTTTCCCTCTGCAGTTTATGCAGGAAATACACTTTCAATTTACTTATTTAGAAAGCCTGGGGCAGCTTCATTAATCGAATGGAAGACTACTTTTATCGCGCTCCTGTTTATGGAGTAAATGTGACTGGCTTGTTATGGCTTCGTGAAATAACGCTAGCATGCCTGCCATGGTTCTCAAATTTAAAACCTCCCTAAAAACAAATAGAAAATGAATAATTTTCGAAATTTTAATTGTGTTTTTTTTTTAATCTTTGATTAAATTTCAACCATCCTTGGTTAAAATAAAAGAAGTAAAAAATTGACCCCCTTAAAATTTTAACTTATTGGATAAAACATTAAAAAAGTGAAACAGAATTCTACAGCGATATAATATGTAAAATTTATAAATGAAATTGATCCTCCTTGTAAATTCTAAAATATTGGATAAAACATTAAAACAAAAAGTAAAACAGAATTCTACAACGGTATAATATGTAAAATTTATAAATGAAATTGATCCTCCTTGTAAATTCTTAAATATTGGATAAAACATTAAAAAATAAAAGTCAAACAGAATTCTACAGCGATATAATATGTAACATTTATAAATGAAATTTATCCTTTTGTAAATTTGTAAATAAATTTTGGATAAAACGTATAAAAAAGTCAAACAATTCTGCAGCGATATAATATGTAAAATTTATAAATGAAATTGTGGCATCTTGTAAATTATTAAATATTGGATAAAACATTTTTCTAAAAAGTCAAACAGAATTTTACAGCGATATAATATGTAAAATTTATAAATGAAATTGATCCTACTTGTAAATTCTTAAATATTGGATAAAACATTAAAAAAAAGTCAAACAGAATTCTACAATGGCGGGCAAGGCTGGTCAAACACTACACCTTAATTTCCTCTTGACAAACATTAAATTGTAGCACAAATGTGCAGATATAAATTCATCATACTTAAGGGCACATATATTATTCCTTAATTGGAATTCATTTTTGAGATGAGCATTATATATATTAATTTATTTTTATTTCGGACTACTAGTCTCATCTTTATTAGTTGTTGTTTTTCACCTTTTATTGGATTGTTTATTCACAACGTTTCGGCCAACTAATTCCTCTGGCCTTCGTCAGGTGGTAACCGCGACGGATAGGAACTTCGAATCTCCTAACTGCATTCTCAGCCATCACTGCCACCCGTAGTTGTTGTCGTCTCACCACATTTTGGCCAATTAACCTCTGGCATGCTTTGGGTGGGATTGAAACCGCTATCTTCAGACAATGTTCATCTGGAACTGTAGAGATTCAACGTCTCTTTCAACTGCGCCACGGCCCCGAAGGGCGATCAAGGTTGGATTTTTTGATCTTATAAATCCACTTTTATTTATTATCTGATCTTCCATAGTCGGGTCCGTACCGATTGGTATATATATATATTATTCCTTAATTGGAATTCATTTTTTGAGATGAGCATTATATATTAATTTATTTTTATTTCGGACTACTAGTCTCATCTTTATTAGTTGTTGTTGTTACCATCTGACGAAGGCCAGAGGAATTAGTTGGCCGAAACGTTTTGAATAAACAAACCAATAAAAGATGAAAAACAACAACTAATAAAGATAAGACTAGTAGTCCGAAATAAAAATAAATTAATATACTTAAGGGCATGTAGGAAATTTATCTTGTTTCCAGGTAAATTCGACGCGAATTTTTCCCTTTGCGGGCATTAAATTCAAAGAACGCCAAGGTAACATATAATGAAAAAAATAACACTGGTTATCATAATAAAATGTCGTATCCATGAACGAACACAATATTATGGTTCAAAATAGTAGTTCCCAATCACACTCTCATATGTAATAATTTTAAGGAGCATACTCATAAATCGAAAGCCAATCAGGCACGCGCCTTTTTCTTTTTATCTCGATTTAAATCCTTTTAAATCATTAAACTCCTTCCAAATACGTGCAGACCATAGCCACGTAGATAGTTTCAGAAGTATGCCTCATCGCATGCCCGGGGGTATTCTTCCCGGGCTTTCTTCTTTGAAGGAGGCTCCAAAAGTCCTTGTCTGCGCCAGGCAATGAATCTGCATCCACTCTCCACGCCGCTGGAACCAAAAGGAGACCGAAATTCGCGCTGGGCTCATGACGCCATCAAGGAGCTAGCATTTCCCTTTTCTTCAAATTAAAGGGAGTTTCGTACAAACCCAAAATATACAAAACTAAGAATCATAAAGGATACGAAATACAAAAAATCAAATATAAGAAACAAGGGGGGGTGCACTATTATTAGTACAAAAAAAATCCAACAGGCATTAATAATTTTAATGATAAATTTCTGCTCCACATTTGGGCATTAAAACACCTCGAAGCAACAAGCAATTTCGTGCCTCCATTCCAGTGAGAAATCCAGTCTTTCCAATTTTGCGTCTGCTCGGATTCTGGTCAGAAAAGGAATTTTGGCGCCGAGAACATTCTCGGCAATTAGTTATTACATGCAATTTGATTGGTTAAAATAATTCCGTGGGTGGAGAAACT
Source organism: Euprymna scolopes (assembly GCF_053919585.1). Taxonomy (NCBI): domain Eukaryota; kingdom Metazoa; phylum Mollusca; class Cephalopoda; order Sepiida; family Sepiolidae; genus Euprymna; species Euprymna scolopes. Next base: position 123,699,240 of record NC_136500.1, on the reverse strand, counting down.
GTCCAATAAAAAGTTTGCTTATTTCTGTAGAATTTCTTACAGTGTTCAAAAAAAAATTGTTTTGCGTGTTAGGATTTCTTTAGTAAATTGATACAACTTTTGTTTTGTGTGTTAAATTCATTAAGAAATAAAATATATGAAAATGTAAAAGAATCCAAATTAAAAGATGAAAAACACGTTTTAAACCTGAGATTATTTCAAGACAAAATCCACTTCTAAGGAACAGTGAATTTAAGTCGTCGTAAGACAGTTTAATCATTATTTCGTTCCTGGTGTAAAAATGCCCGTTCATTAGTTAAGTATGCCGAATAGTTTTCTATCAAGTTTAAATTATATTTGTCAATGTTTAAGGCTTCTTTGAATTTCTTTCTTGGATTTCACTTATTTTTTGAATGTCTAATGTATTAAAATGAATAAGACACATAAAGATATAAAAATGAGTTTTATTTTCAAAACAGAACATTATTTGGATTAGTTGAATTACTGTTAATATCCCAGATGAGAACAGTAGTCTAAATAATAAAAACAATCCTGAATATTTCACATAAAAAACTGAAATAAAAGGAAGGTGTACCGCACAAGTGTATGAGTCAGACCTACCTGCGGTGAAAAGCGAACCCGGGACCTTTCGATTATAAATCAAGTCCACTAATGAACTCCAACCATCTTACCCGAAAGTGACGATTTAGTTTCGCCCAACAGCTATGAAAAGAACAAACCGATACGTTATTTGCGAGTTTTTAAATACACTTCTTTGATAATGTGTCTCGCCTTATTGCATTTTTGTATCATGGCGTGTCGTGGTGAGATTGTTTGGTCCTGCTTGGGAACGTGTGTGTCGATTCAACGGTTATTTATTCGTGGTGTGGCATGTCAATTTGGTGGTGGTGTTCAAAATTGCCTGACAGCATGGTCCTTAACAAATTCGTCCATGCAATTTCGAACACCATCGCCGAATCAACACACCACACCACGAACAAATAACTGTTGCATCGATACACACGTTCCCAAGCATATATATATATATATATATATATATATATATATATATATATATATATATATATATATATATATATACTAACTGTACCCGGCCATGCCTTGCTGTGGCTCAGTTTGTTAAAATGGAACACATTCCTAAAAAAAAATTGCATTTTGTATTGTTCATTTACTTTTATTATTTTTTGCAATTATTTTTATCAATAAAAGTTCCCCCCCCCCAAGAAAAGATGAATTTTTTACCATAAATTATTAGGTGAAAAAAAATTTTTTTTTTTCAGGAAAACTTGCACTTTTATTTAAAGAAAGTTGGCAGTAAACGTTTCTTTTTAAAAACAGAATGTTTATTATAAAAAGAAAAGATGAATGTTTTATATGAACACTGTAAATAGTTAGGTTAAAGTTGAGAAAAGTTGTCTTTTTTTTTGAAGAGAATGTACAAATTATTTTTTTGTCAACAGATGTTACGAAAATAAACAGAAAAAATACTCACATTATTAATTAATTATGCAAAATAGAATAATAAAATGTTGATTTAGTGTTCCAACATTTGAACAACACTTGGCTGAATCCGGTGATTGCCGCTCGAACCCTAACCATAATTGGAATCAAGGGGGCTGGTCAAATTCTGCATGAGTACCATTCTTTTTAATTTCGTCTTTTGTTCAATTTTTGAGTGGGCTATGAGGGGCGTGCAATAAGTAAGGCCCCTGGCCCACTTCCAGTTGTTTGATCTAGCTGAAATTTTGCATGTGCAATGATTTATATCTCTACGGGTTATGTGGCAAATTACAGCTCTGAACTAATTGTGGTTTCTGTTTTACAGGTGTTTGAACTGAGTCAGGTGGAAATGGAGCCTGTTGAATGTCGAGCAGTGATTCGGTTTTTGTATTTGAAAGGACGCACAGCAGAGTAGACTTTTGATGAAATGAAAGAAACTTATGGTAATAATGCCCCATCATATGACCTTGTAAAACGCTGTCATTGTGAATTCAAACAAGGCCGGAAGTCTGTGGAAACAGCTCCCAGACCTGGTTGCCCCCTTCTGACATTGATGAGGCATCTGTCCGTCAAGTTGAGGCTGCCATTTTGGGAGATTGACACATTACTATTCGCCAAATAGCCCACGATGTCAAGATTAGTACAGGGTCTGTGGAAACTATCATTCATGACCAATTGCGTATGCATAAGGTGTCTGCCAGATGGATTCCCAGGTTGCTCACACAATTTCAGAAGCGAGAACACATCGAGTGCTCGAGGATGAATTTGGAGATGTGCCAAGAAGATGAGTCAAAGTTTTTCAAAAGACTGATTACACAGGATGAAACCTGGGTCCATCACTATGATCCAAAGACCAAAGCCCAGTCAATGCAGTGGAAGCACTTGGACTCACCACCTCCAAAGAAGGCAAGGGTGCAGCTCTCCACTGGCAAGGTCATGCTCATAGTCTTCTGGGACCAGGACGGAGTTATGATGACAGATTTCCTGGCAAAGGGTACCACAATTACAGGAGCTTATTATGCTTCACTTTTGAGGAAATTAAGGGAAGCTATCAAAATCAAGAGGCGGGGCAAGATCAGCAAAGGTACCCTCCTCCTGCAAAACAATGCTCTGTCGCCAGATCAGAAGCACGGGCGTGTGGTTATGAAATCCTTCCCCATCCTTCCTACTCTCCTGACCTTGCACCCTTGACTTTAACCTCTCCCCAGCCATGAAGTTGTTTTTGAAAGGAAAACGTTTCCCAGATGATGCAGCCTTGATTTCTGAAGTCATGTCGTGGTTGGAGGACCAACCTGGGGTGTTCTACAAAAACGGTCTCCAGAGCTGCATCAAACGATGGGAGAAATGCATAACTCTGGGTGGTTCCTATGTAGAGAAAGACTAATAACTGTGCCAAGTTTCGTTGCTCTACTGCTATGGGAAGTGGGCCAGGAGTATTACTTATTGCACGCCCCTCGTATCACCGAATGCAAACATAAAAATTTGACCAAAATGAAAAAATTCAATAATTAAATAATTTTTATAAGTGCGCAGCTTCTAATACAAATCCTAACAAATCAATCCCCCTTATTGGAAACACTCAAGGGAAAGACGAAACTAAATTATTGCCAGTATGTCTGGGAGAGATTCTACTTTTCCTTCCCCGCCCCCCAATATTTTAAGCAGATTTGACACTCAGCTACAAGATTGTTATGGGTCGCTCGGTTTCTAATATAACACGAGTAGATCTAGATGTTTATAACTTACGATAAAACTTGCGGAGTATGCACTATTGCACTGTTTTACGGTTGTTGTAAAATTGGAACGGAAACTTAAATTTTGTTATGTTTTAATTTTTTTTTAATTGTGCCCCCCAAACGAATATAATCAAAAGAATAACATTCAAAAATTGTACTTTATATATATATATATATATATATATATATATATATATATATATATATATATATATATATATATATATATATATATAAAAATACGAAATATTAAAAAGAAAAAAAAATATTAACGAAAGGGATAAAATTCCATTTTTAAACGAAAAAATTCAGTTTGGTATATCTTTTTGCTATTTTTTTTACATGTCCAACTTACCGTTCACATTGGAAATGGCGACATTTATAGGTACATTTACAACGAATAAACACTCCAATCTACCCATGTTAAGAACGGCTCTCGGAATAGACATCTCCAACCTCCCAATGTTAAGAACGGCTTTCGGAATAGATACCCCTAACCTTGTCAGCATACCCGAAACTTATAAAAGTTGATATGTCGTATGTGAACGATGAGTTGGTTGGACGTAATGTAAAAATGTACTGAATTTAAAAGGGAACGAAATTTAAATTTCCGTTCCATTTTTACAACAACTGTAAAGCAGAGCATTCTCCGCAAATTTTACCTAACTTAGGGTATTAATGTTATTTTTCTTTTTTAAGTAAAAATAATATGCAGGTAGGTTTCCTAAACTCATTTCACACTAAATAATTTAGGTGACTAAAATAGTAATCTAATTGAATCTTTAATTTCATGAATAGTAAAAATATGATGCTCAGTGGTCTGTTTGCGGCAAGACTGGAGTTTAGGTGGAAATATAATCTCTAATCCTTTATTACATAAAAAGAACAAAACTTCTTAATAATCACCGTTATGTTACTATGCCAACAATATAAAAGCAATGCTATCGTATTTCAGAAGTTAACAGTTTTAAATAAGCAGAACTTTTTTTTCTTTTTTTAATATAAACAATATGAAAACAACATTTTTAAAAAAGGAATAAACACTTTTTATACATATTTTGGTATTTTTTTTTTAGATTAGGTCCACCTCCACAATTTTCTTTTAAATGACAACTTCTATAGGTTTTCGACTATGCTGAATACGAAAATTGCATTGAAATTTTGCAGAAATAATTATTTATCGAGATATAAAAAGTTGTATTATGCATTGTATTTTGGCGGCTATCTTTTTTTACGTGCATGCAGTGTCAGTCGTATGAGTAGATTTGTTTATGGCGCGCATGCACGCGCGTAAAAATTGGCCGACAAAGAATACAGTGCATAATACAACTTTTTATATTTCGATAACTAATAATTTCTGCAAAATTTCAATGCAATTTTCGTATTCAGCATAGCAGAAAACCTATAAAAGTCGTCATGTCAAAGAAAATTGTTGAGGTGGACCCAATCTAAAAATTTACCCATATTTTTTTAAACAATATATACAGAACTTTTAAAATTTTTCAACTATTTTAAAAGAATAAACAGTTTTTTTTATTCATTTTAAACAGAACTATTTTTGGCACTCCTACACTATTGGTTTTGGAATTTTTTTTGTACCCATAATGGTGCATCCCCCCTGTTTACATTTATTATTGTTTATCTGGTTCTTATATATGATTTTTTGTGTTTTATATCCATTATGCTTTTTAGTTTCGTATATTTTCGGTTTGTACGAAACTCCCTTTAATTTGGAGAAAAGGGAAATGCTAGCTCTGTAATGACGTCACGAGCTCAGCGCGTATTTCGCCCTCTTTTGAAATTCTGCTGTCGAGGAGAGAGAACGTGTTCTTTGCCCGGCGCTGAAGATGCAATTTTGAAGAGCCCTCCTTGAAAGAAGTAAACCCGGCAAGAAATTAATACCCGGCTGTGACGAGACAGGCTTCTGGAAATTAACTACGTGGCTGCGGTCCTGCACGTATTTATTTTATTATTATTGTACAAGGAGTGGAATTTAAAGAAAATACCTTTTACGTGACAAGGTATTATGGAATTTCCTATCCGGACAAGCGACGAGGTCTTGCTCCTGTAATACATGTGTGTCTACGGTTTTCACGCAGGGAAGGCAAATTCTCAAAGAACTTTAAACAAAAAAAAAGAAAAAGGCCACTTGCCAGACAGGCTTTCAATTGTGAGTACGCTCCTGAAATTAACTTCATATGCGAGTGTGAATGGGAGATAGTACTATTTTGTATATTCTTGTTGTATTCGTAATGGATACGCACAACTTTTTTATAAGAACCAGCAGTGTTGTTATTTTTTCTTTACATGTTACCTTTTCATTATATGTTACATTGGCGTTTTAAGTTTAATGCCCGCAAAGGGAAAAATTTGCAACTTATTGTAAATAAAGTTTCTTCTTCGTTTTAAAGCAAGACATTTATATTTCATTCTTTACCCCCCTCCTTTGTTTCATGCTTTTTTTTCAGCTTAGTTACTTTAACGTCGAATTTATCTGGAAGCAAGATAAATTCCGACATTGGGATGAAATTTCGGAAATCGTAATGCTGAATTTTATATGAAAACAATGGTATATACGTTTTCCTCGTATCTTTAAAATGGTTATGTCCAAAAAATTACGAAAATCGATAAGGTATAAAATTATTTATGAAAAAAAACATAAAAACTGAATTTTAAGAAAATGGTTGTATTTGCTTATGTAAGACACAGTAGGGTTTAAAAGGGAGGTACTTTTCCGTTTCGATATAAAATGTCTGCAATTCTTTACCTACTTTTTTTTTTTTTTTTTTTTTTTTTTACAAAGGCGTCACCACATTATCAAGGCCCAGAGGCCACTCAAGGATAAGGGTTAAAGAGTGTACAGTAGAAATTGGTCAATATAGTAATCATTAGTAATGAAAATTTGGTAAATTTAATAACTTATATGGAACGGCTCATCAAGAACTTATTTACTTTAGACTTGAACACAACCATATTGTAGTCAGCCGGAAAGCAGGAAAACGGAAGACAATTCCACAGGCGTGCAGTTCTAAGAAAGAAGCTTTGTTCATGGAATCTACGTTTAGGTTTAGGCACAGATAAAGAGTGGGGGAAATTATTGATAGTGTTTACAGCTAGACGAGTGTTTCTTGTGAAAGTTTGGCGAGGGGGAACCATAGATTGAAGCTCAGTTGAACACTTTCCATGAAAATAACGATACATCAGAGACAAACTCGCAACATCTCTTCTGTGAGATAGAGGTTGCAAGGAGGAGAAAAGGACATCTCCTACGAGGCTACGAAGTCTATTTTGAACTCTATCAAGGCAGGACAAGTCCTTTCTAGCAGCTCCTGCCCAGATGTGGCAACAGTATTCCATCCTTGGACGTACCTAGCTCTTATATAGGTAGAGAATAGCATCAGCAGTGAGATATCTACTGGATCGATAGAAAGATCCCACCATTTTTCCAGCGGCCTTGGCAACAGATTTGATATACGTGTTCCATTTAAGATCAGGAGTAATGGTCAAGCCCAGAAGCTTGTCAAAACTTGAGGCCTCCTGAAGACGAGAGCCATTCATTTCAATTGATGACAAATGTGAATTAGAATGTTGATGATGTAAAGAGAGAAGCTTGGTTTTAGATGCATTAAAAGTAACCAGCCACTCCTTTCCCCATTGTACTACGTGCTCAAGATCAGAGGAGAGAGAATTGGAGAGAACTTGGTCATTTACTGTCTTAGATGTGGTACCATAAATGGTAGTGTCGTCAGCATAAATGTCTACAAATGATGTAAGGATATGATTTGGAAGATCATTAATGTAGATCAGGAAAAGAGTTGGGCCCAGGATGGATCCCTGAGGGACACCGGCATTAATACTGTGAGCTTCTGATTTTTGCCCCTCAACTACTACACTTATGAACCTATCAGAAAGAAATGATTTAATAATTGAGAAGACTTTTCCAGCTATACCATAGCTAGCGATCTTATGAAGTATTTATCGGTAGATAAATAAACATATGTACGAGGGGAAAAAAAAAAAAAAAGCTAGCATTTAATAAAACAGAAATACACAAATTAAATACTGAAATAAAATGGAGTTGTTAATATTTTAAATCTAAAATAAAAAGCATGATTGAAATCACTTAT
>NC_136500.1:123654377-123689377 GCF_053919585.1 Euprymna scolopes | reverse complement strand
ACCTTTATAAAATAATCGAATGTTTATTTTTAAAGAAAGAGATATATTTCGGAGATATGCACTCCTATTTACATCTATCTATCTAACTATATTTTTCCTCCTCTTATTCTTCGCCATGGTGTTGAATGGGAGAATTTGAGTTGTGTCCACATGATGTTAGCTGTGGATTTATCTGTAGCTGGATAATTACGCTTGGTCATGTAATGTGTGATTAGGGATTAATTTTTGTTGTTTTCCAGTTAGGTTCGTATGTATTCTATCTTATCCTGAATTGCGTAAGGCATTGTTGTAAAAGGTTGCTGCTTGGTTTTCTTGTCGGCTGATATTCTTGTTGAGACGTATGGTACTATAGAGTTGATAATAGATCTGGGATGATTCGATTTCTTATGCAAATAGAAAAGGTTCAAATTAGACTTATGGTAAGGGGAGTAGGTTTCCGAATTTAGATTTAAGGAAATGTCCAAGAAGTTGGATGTCTTCTTATTAGGATCAACTTTAATAGAAAGGCTATAGTTTCTAAAGAACTCATGTAATTTCTTTACGGTATTATTGTATTGTTTAGGTCTCTCTTTTGTGATGAAGAGGGCATCATCTCTATACAGGCCTCTCTGTAGGTTTTTGAATTCTAAGCTGAGCTCCCTTAATAAGTAGAGAGCGACCAAATCGGTAACTTGTGCGGAATCGGTCGCTCTCATTAAGATGTCAAAATTAGATGGGGTATCTTTCCATCAAAGTCAATCAGAGAACGCCTAGTCAGGATAAGTTTCCTTTGTAGATCTGTTATATTGGAATTGTTCTTAGCGAAAATCAGAGCTTTATTAAGAAGCATTAGGGATATAGATATAGATTACATATATCGAAAGTTATTAAGTTAAGTCTTTTTTTTATCTTTGAGTTAAATAAACCAATTGAGGACAGTTTGGGAGCATTGCCAGAGGTGGCATTTTATTTTCTCTTTTATCCGCGGTATAATTCTGTCTAAGATTTTCTTACTAACTAGTCCTAAATCAAAGCTTGAGGGGCAGATTAATCTTAACGAGGAGTTGTCTTGGAAATTTTCTTTATGGTTCTTCATTGTAAATCTTGAGGTTCCCGGGGTAACAATTTCGGTGAAATTATGGAGGTTCATTTGTTTGAATATGTTCAAGGCATCTATATTTATCATGTCCAATTCATTTTTATGAACAGACATTTACGAGTCATTGATGACATACTAGACTCGCTTGAGTCGGCAGAATACTTTATAAACTTAGATTTGAACACATTCTTCAAAAATATCTTTTTACTTTCTATTGTCAATTATAACTGAATATCATGAACACATCATTCAAAAATATCTTTTTAATTTCTATTGTCAATTATAACTGAATATCATGAACACATCATTCAAAAATATCTTTTTAATTTCTATTGTCAATTATAACTGAATATCATGAACACATTCTTCAAACATACCTTTTTAATTTCTATTGTCAATTATAACTGAATATCATGAACACATCATTCAAAAATATCTTTTTAATTTCTATAAGAGAACATAGCTGAATATGATAAATACATCCTTCAAGAAGAAGCTCTTTAAAATTTCTATACTCGATAATAACTTTATATTATTAACACATCATTCAAGAAGTTCTTTATTTCTATATGCAATTATAACTGAATATCATCAACACTCCAACACTTTAACAGTGAAAAAAAGATGCTCGGCTAAACATGAACATGGATTTCCTAAACTAAATAAAAAGAAATTAGACTTTTCTTTCAGTTTAAACAAATATCATTTATTACCGTTATTTTCCAAACTTCAATAAAATATTACAACTTGTGCTGATGAAATAAATAAAAACAAAAAAATCAAAAGTTTACAAAAAACACAAAAAACATGAATACATAAATCCAAATAAAATGCCTTTTTCAAACTTTTTCATTTTACATTTTTTTTCATATCAAATCAAGACAAAATCAGAGTCGAACAGTTGAACTCTCTTTTATGTTTTTTTAAGTTTTAAATTGGTAAATTCCATTAAATAGAGGTGAAATATGTTTATTTTAGTAATAAATTAAATTTATGACTTAACTCCAAAATCTTCATAATAATAATGTAATACTATTATATGTATTGCAAGATTTGTTTACATATCATATCAGTCATATAATTAATATTTCTACATATATCAGTCATATAATAAATATTTCTACATATCATATCAATCATATAATTAATATTTCTACATATCATATCAGTCATATAATAAATATTTCTAATTTTAATATCAGTCATATAATAAATATTTCTACATATCATATCAGTAATATAATTAATATTTCTAACTTTCATATCAGTCATATAATAAATATTTCTATCATATCAGTCATATGATAAATATTTCTACATATCATATCAGTCATATAATTAATATTTCTAACTTTCATATCAGTCATGTTTATGAGGTTTCTCAGCAGCTTCCCATTTTTTTTTTTACTGCAGTTAGTTTTAAGAGATCAAAGGACTCCTTTCTGCAGCTATTTGAATTTATACCCCACGGTTTGAATTCATACACTTAAGGAGATATGTTTTTCCTTTTATGACTGCTATATGCAAATACATATACATTACATTACAGCTCGGTCTTCCAGGGATTGCTTTTAAGTATTAATGTTGTTTATTAAGCAAATTGCTCCTATCACAACTGGTATAATATTTCTTTCTTCATAGACTATGTCGTTATTGGATCATTCTTTAGGTCCTAATATTTTGTTACTATTCTCATTTAGTTCTATTAAGGCTATAGTCATTTGGAACTGTGGCATTATGACCGCAGTTCTCTGGCACTTGTTCCATATTACAATGTCTGGCTTGATGGCTTTGTCTTTCATGTATCTGCATGCCTGTATGTTTTGCCAGAGAACACTGCCACGTTTCTGTTTGATTTTATCCATGCCAATAGAATGTGTGATCCAGACATTAGGTGGTTCCAGCTCTAAATTGCTGATTTTTAAAATATACAGAAGCCAGCGGTTTGCAGGCCAACCATATTTGAAGCCATTTTGTGAATTTATGTAAGGTTAATAGTTCCTTTGTTTTTGCACCTAGCCTATTGATGACATAACAGCCAATCAATAATACCGAAACCAGAAAAGATGCGAGGCATTGCAAGCTTGTTTATTGCAGACATTTTATTTTTAGGGCTTAATTCAGTTTTGAGGATGTTTTTCAGTCTTTTTTACAGTGTACAATGCATTCATGTTGACGTTTTATTTTTCTTCTTGTTCTTTATGGCATACTATGTGTTCTTCAACATGTTTTCTGATATGTTTCAGCAAATTTAATTTTTTAGAAGCAACACGAATATCAACACACTTTACAAGAATGTGGCTTTTAACAGGTGTGAATTTTCATATGTATCAGTAGACGTGATTTAACAGAACAAAACTATCCACACACTTCACAAGAATATGGGTTTTCCCCCTATTTTATTTTACTTCAGTCAAAGTTCTCAGAAATCAAAGGGCCCACGACCTGGGGCTAACACTTGAAATCTATATGAGACACATAGGTATTAGAATGTTCCATTAAACTTCTTTATCTCTGAAATACTGAGTTAGTAAAGAACTTGCCCAGTTTTGCCCATGATCTGAATTGAGTTGGAGGGAGTGTAGAGGATGCGCATTAGCTATGAAGCTAATGCGCATCCTCTACACTCCCTGATTTTTCCTTCTATATCCTTATCCATGTTTGGCCAATAAACGAAAGAGCGCATAAGGCTTTTCATTCTTGATATACCTGGATGTCCTATATGGAATTCCTTGAGCATTCTTTTCTGTAATGTCGCAGGAATTACGACCCTGTCGCTATATAACAGGACGTTATCGCCAATTGAATAAATTTCTTCATCTAGTTCGTTATTGTTGATCCTTTCTTTCGTGCGTATAATAAATTCGTCCACCTCTGCCTTACTCTTAATCTCATCAAACGTTAATGGAAGTTCTCTTATTGTGTCACATAACATATTTTTTACTCCAACTTCTTCTTGAATGGCTGCTATTACCATATTCTCCAATGGTTCTGTCTGCTTAGGTATTAACCTCGATAAATCGGCTGCATGACCAAATTTTTTAGATGGTACATACTCCATTTGAAAATTGTAATTTAGAAGTATGGTGCTCCATCTTTGGAGTCTATTTGCCGTATGTTGTGGTAGTCCCTTTTTTCGATCCGAAAATCATTAATAATGGTTTGTGTGGTCTGTTTGTAACAGAAATTGTCTACTGTGCAGGAAATAATGAAATTTCTTTACCGCGAATATAATGCTTAGCACCTCTTTTTCGATTCGTGAGTAGTTCTTTTCGGCTGGCAAATGTGATCGGGATGAATGTGCTATGGGTTTCACTTTTCCATCATCCATTTTGTGTAAAATGTAAGCTCCTATGCCATAGGAGCTGGCATCGCTTGCAACTATAATTTCATGCTTGGGATTATAATGTGCCAGAAACAAGTCAGACGTTAAAGTTTCTTTAATTTCCCAAAATGCTTCTTCACACTCTTGCGTCCAGACCCATTTTTGGTCTTTCCTTAACAGTTCATTTAAAGGCGACCTTAGCTTATGCATATTTGGCACAAATACATTGTAGTAATTTGCCAAACCTAAGAAACTTTGCAAAGATGCAATATTTTCTGAAGCAAGCATATTCTTTATTGCAGACTATCTATCTGGATCCAGCCTTCTTCCATGTTTATCGATGATTTGCCCCAAGTATTTTATTTTTTCCATGAAAAATGTACATTTTTCCTGTTTTACTTTAAATCCATAATCCTGGATCCTTTTGAATACTTGGTTTGCATGAGGTTTGTGTTGTTCTTTGCTAGCGCTTTTCATTAACACATCGTCCAGGTACCCTACTGCAAAATCCAAGCCAATTGACATAATGTCCATAATTTGCTGAAAAATCGCAGAGGCGACTTTGACTCCAAAAGGAAGTCTGTTAAACTTGTACAATCCCTTATGGATAGCAGCTTTGAACACTCCTCATCGACTGGAACTTGTAAGTATGCGTCACTGAGGTCGATTTTAGAAAAATATTTCCCTCCACTCAGTTTCACAAATATCTCTTCAGGGCTCGGAAGAGGATAATGGTGATCTTGTAATATCCTGTTGCGAAGTCGGTGCAAACCCGAATCTTTTTGATGTAAACTGTTGGTGTAGCCCACTCACTGTGATCAATTTTTCCAATGACACCCATGTTTTCGAGTCTTTCTAATTCACCATCTATCTGTTCTTTAGTGGTGTATGGAACATTTCTTTTCTTTCTGAACACTGGTTGTTCATTTACTTTTACGTCAAGATTTGCTACCACTTCTGTACACCTTCCCAAACTGCCTGAAAATACGCCTGGGAAACTCTCTTTTTACTCCCTCTTAAGTTTTTCTGCCTCCATATTGAAATCCTCAACCTTTTAGCAAAAAGCTTAAAGGCAGATCCCATAGTCTAAACTTTTCGAACAGATCAGTTCCAAAGAGGTTGTTGTATTTTCGCATGACAAAAATTCTTGCTTTTTCGACCCTGTTCTGGAAAAAAATATTTGTCAATAATTCTCCTTCGAAAGTAATTTTTTTCGCCACTGACGCTTCTTGCCATTTTATGTGATTTAATCATAGTGGGTCTCCCAAGCCTCTTCCATGTCTGTACATTAATAATGGAAAAATCAGACCCACTATCAAGCTGGAGACTTACTTTCTTTTTAAACATTTTGACCTGTACATATTTCCGGATATTTTGATGGATGTTTTTCTACTAGATTTTTTTCTACAATGTGATGCTCTATGCCCTTTCTGATGGCAGTTGTCACATTGTTTCGGCCCTGTTCTGGAGAAAAATATTCGTTAATAATTCTCCTTCAAAGGTAATTTTTCTGCCACTGACGTTTTCTGAATATTTTGTACCTCAGGTTGAATTTTTCGTAAGATTAATGGACGTCTTTCTACCAGATGTGTTTCTACAATGCGATGCTTTATGCCCTTTCTGATGGCAGTTGTCACATTGTTTGAATTTGTAGGGACACTCATTGTAACAATGTTTATTTCCACACCTCCAACATGGTCCAGATGGATCTTTTCCCTTTTTCTTTCTTTGGTTATTTTTTGAAGTCAAATTTTTCTTTTGATGGATCTTTTTAATATGTGACACCCCGCTTTTCTCTATGTCATGACTGCCTTGTTTCAATGCAATAAACAATTCACAGTCTCCCGCTAAGTTTTGTAGTTTTAAATTCAGTTTGTTTTTGAGTTTATTTAAAACACGACGCCTGATTTCAGCCCTGATGACCAGCCCTCGCACAAATATTAAACATTTAAAATTATCTGATGATAATTCCTCCAGTTTAAAATCGTCGCAATGCTTGTTCACTATACTTGCATAAGTAGTGTAGTCGTCTTCCTTTCTTCTAGTAATATTCATACATTTATATCGCCTATGCAAGAGACGTTTTTGCAGAAAACAGTTCTGTAAGTAGTGTAAATGTTTCTGGAAACTCAACTCACTGGTCTTTTTTGGGAGAATAAAATTCACAAACCTTGTATGCTCAGCTGTTCCCAATTTTCTTAGCAAAAGCCTAACTTCTTTTGCGTCTGACCAGGTACCACAATCTGATATAAAAATATCCTCATATTGTCTATAGTACTGGACGAAAGTGACATCGTCTTCTGGATTATAATTAAATTTTCAATAGTGGCCCACACAGCTGTTAGAGAAAATGCGTTGATTATCGTCCACTTTAGTTAACTGTGTCGCCTCCAGAATTTTTCTTTGTTCCTCTTGTGTTTTCATCAATATTTCCTCAAAGCGTTTCTGTTGTTGAAGCATTTTTTCTTCAAATGCTTGTTTAAATCTCTCTTCTCTTTCTACTTGTTGGTGAATTTGCTGCGTTTGCAACGAGAGATATTGCTCTGCCTACACTTGTATTAAATAAATATTCCTTAGTAAAAAAAAAAATTAACCAACTTTTCTTCCCCAATTCTTTTGTTTAAAGAACAACAGTTTAGCAGTTCTTTTGTAACTTAATTTGTTGAACGCTATATTTCTAGTCTTACTAGAAACAATCCAGCGAAATAAAATTGGTTTAACATTTTTTTTGCACGCGTTTTTATGTAACAAAAACAAAATCCTTTGCTTAAATATACGACGAATTCGTATGGGAAACTTTTATTTATTTTTTTTTTTTAGTTTTTTTTACCCTCTTTGACTTTTGCAAAAAATGACTTGATTCTTTACGTGTTTGCTAAGCACAAATGACGTACACAAATAATTATTTTTCACGGTCTGTCTCTTTTTCTCTTGACAAAGTCAAGCGTGTTTTTCTTTTCAAATCCCAGATATTATCGAATTAAAGATAAGCTTACACGGTATTTGCTAGTTAGTTTTAGACATTTAACTTTGCAGAAGAAAATTCTTACCATAGGAAAAATGGCTTCTGGTGAAGAAAAAATTAGCCCTTTTTCCCTTTCTAAAACACCTGGTAAATGTGTTCAATTATTAAATAATTGACAGCATTTGCGTTTTTCGCTGTAAATTTTGGTAGCAAGTTTTTTCCCGTCGTCAAATTACTATTGTAGTAATTTGCTGTTAATCCTTGTGTATAATAAATATCTGTTGAAATGAGGAAGGTGTTCTGCCGTAAAGATTTTACGAATCTTTATTTCAATCACTTTTGGTGATTCTCTGCAGTGATGGTTGTTTTTAGGGCTTAGTTCCAATTTGAGGATCTATTTAAGACATACTGTGTGTTCCTGTTCTGCAGTACATCTCATTTTATCATTTTCACATTTATGTTTTCCTCGATACCGAGGTCTCCTCTCCCAAATCTTCAATGAGGCTGTCACTAATCCAAAGATGTTCAGATGTGATCTTTTTGCCCTTTGTTATTGTACAGTTTGCACATTTGTCAAAAAAAATCTCCATGCAGATATCCTCTGAGAATGTTTTCAGAATTTCTATCAGACAGATAGTGTTTTTTTGTCTCTGCATAAATTTTCAGATCGTACATTAAGAGTAAATGATTCACTCTTTTACTCTCATCACATTTTTTTGCTGAGTGGATCGATTGCCAAGCAAAATAGTAGTGGTGATAAGCTATCACCTTGATATATGCCTTGCCGGATGCTAATATTTAAAGACTGTATTGCCTCTTCCATATGGTGTAGGGCAATAGGTGTTTGCCACATGGTTATTTGTGTGTTTCCCTTATGTGTGTTCTCATATGTGTCACTAAATTTGATTTTTCAGAACAGGAATGTCCACACACTTCACAAGAATATGGTTTCTCGCCAGTGTGAGTTTTCATATGTGTCATTAAATTATGTTTTACAGAACAAGAATATCCACACACCTCACAAGAATGTGGCTTTTCCCCAGTGTGAGTCCTCATATGTGTCACTAACCTTGATTTTTCAGAACAAGAATATCCACACACTTCACAGGAATGTGGCTTTTCCCCAGTGTGAGTCCTCACATGTGTCACTAAATGTGATTTAACTGAGAAAGAATATTCACACACTCTACAAGTATATGGCTTTTCCCCAGTGTGAGTTCTCATATGTTTCACTAAATTTGATTTTTGAGAACAAGAATATTCACACACTTCACAGGAATGTGGCTTTTCCCCAGTATGGGTTCGCATATGTGTCACTAAGCGTGATTTAACAGAACAAGAATATCCGCACACTTTACAAGAATGTGGCTTTTCTCTAGTGTGTGTTTTCATATGCGTCACTAAATTATGTTTTACAGAAAAAGAATATCCACACACTTCACAAGAATATGGCTTTTCCCCAGTGTGAGTTCTCATATGTCTCACTAGATGTGATTTTACAGAAAAGGAATGTCCACACACTTCACACGAATGTGGCTTTTCTCCAGTGTGGGTTCGCATATGTGCCACTAAACGTGATTTAACTGAACAAGAATATCCACACACTTTACAAGAATGTGGCTTTTCCATAGCGTGAGTTTTTATGTTTCAATGAACTTGATTTAACAGAACAGGAATATCCACATACTTCCCAAGAATGTGGTTTTTCACTTTTTTTTCATTTTCTTCCTTTGAAGATTGTAACGCTGGGTATAGGGCAGCCAAACCAGCTGCCAACATTGCTCTGTTTTTTATTGAAACCAACCGAGAGCTCTTTTTACTATCCTTGTTGTTCCCTTAAGTGCAATTGTATGGGCTTCTCTTGCCCTTGGTTCACCAGGAATATTACTTAGGTAGAACTTCAGGTTCTTTTTTATAAGCCCTTTCAAACTCATTTACTCGTATGATTGATATCTCTCTAAGATTCCAGTTTCTTTTCAGATCATACATGACACTTTGATATTTGGTCTGTTTATCTATTGCAGCTCTGTTCAGACCTCCATCATTAGGGACACTCACTTCAACCAAGATTGCTACTCACTCTGACTTATTCCATATAATTATGTCAGGTTTCACATCAGCATTTACAAGGACGGTGGCCATAGGGATTACATGGTCGCAATGTATGATATATAAGTCATTTCCAAATCTTCTTTCAGGTAGTGTTCCCAGGACTTGCTGTTACACTGGATGCTTTATTTTCTACAGATGGTCTAGTGGAGATCTACGCTCTGGACGCGTTATTGCTGACGGCAAGTCAAGCAGTGTCCACACATTCCAACAGCCAATGGTCATCATGTTTCACTGTGTAGTAGCCATCCCCCAAAAGAACCTCGCAATTTGATACCAGATGAATAACACTTTCTATTTCTGTGTGGCAGAACCTACAATGTTATTTTTCATGTTTCACTAAATCTGATTCAACAGAACAAGAATATTTACACACCTTACAAGAATGTGATATTTCCTCATATGTTTCAGTAAATGTGATTTTTGAGAACAAGAATATCCAGACATTTTACGACAATGATTTTTCTACACTGTGTACTTGCGTGTTTTAATAAAATTAATACTGAAACATTATTGTAGTGAAAATAACATGACATTTAAGTTTTGCATTCTAGTCTTGAAGTTCATTGATGTTTAAAATAATTAAAAACACAACACTTTAAGAATATAGTTTTTGTTTCGTAGTGCTGTGATTTTTTTAAAGAGCATGTTATTCTACTTATTATGATTTTAACTCTTACTTACTGCTAATTTATTTTAACATTAAACACACGTTTCACAAACAAATATTATTTTGGTGATCATTGATTTTTCCACTGTTGAAGACAATTTGATGCCAAGTTGTAGCCAAAAAATGTTTTCAAAGATGTCTCTGTTGTCTGTCACATGAGGATTTAAATGTCCATAGAAAAATTTGAAAGAAAGTGACGATAGATTAACATTCAATAAAGGTGTTTAAACAGGAACATCTGAAAAAAAAATGTCAATATTTGTAATAATGTTGTACAAACATTAGTAATATTTATTGTTGTCAATATTATTGGATTGAACTCACGAGGAATCAATTGATTTATACCAAAATATCATAGTGACAGAAAAATAACTGGATGTTTGGCATATATAAAATATGTTAGTGACACAAAAGTAATGGATGTTTTCTATATATAAAATATGTTAGTGACAAAAATAACTGGATGTTTTCTATATATAAAATATGTTAGTGACAGAAAAATAACTGGATGTTTTCTACATATAAAATATGTTAGTGATACAAAAATAACTGGATGTTTTCTATATATAAAATATGTTAGTGACAGAAAAATAACTGGATGTTTTCTATATATAAAATATAGAGACACAAAAATAACTGGATGTTTTCTATATGTAAAAGACTCCTCCGTCAAGTTTTATGCATTATGTTTAGATAATAAATTTCTATAAGAGTTTACGTGTTGCTAGAATTGTTGGGGACATTTCAACCTCGCCAGTGATTTGAATCATAAAGCACAGCAACTGAATATGTATATAATTATATACATTAATGTATGTATATAATTATATACATTAATGTATGTATATAATTATATACATTAATGTATGTATATAATTATATACATCAATGTATGTATATAATTATATAAATTAATGTATGTAAATAATTATATATATAAATATATATGGTCAAGGTCTGATGTTGACGCGTGTTAAAAGCACACAGATGTCTTAATATCATACTGTGCTTCTCCCAGACAAATCAACATTACATGCACGTCGTGACCACTGCCACGCAGACGGGACTCTGATGAACAGCGAGTGTCCTGCGTCGTATAACTGGACCTCCACTGCCTTGTGGGCTAAGGTTATTTAACAAAAGGCTAAGGGTGAGGTAACCCTGACAGAAACCTCAAGAGTAGCTAAGGCCCTGTAAGCTGCAGTATATATGACCCACCGGCGTGTGGAATATGCTCTAGTGCCCAGCAACCTAAGTCTCAGTCATGGATCAAAATAGCATGTGGGTGGAGAGGGCTCCCATAAGCCGTGGTGAAGGAAACCTCTCTAGGAGAAGGAAATTCTGATATAAAACCTACGGTGACCGCTGCATCCAATGATGTTGACTTGCTCTTCGTTTTGGTTCAATGTGGCAGTTGCTTAGAGAGTGGGATTGTCTCAGTGCAAAGTCTTTCCTCACTATAAAAAGCCTCAAGCACAGGCATTGCTTGATATAAATTAGATGCACTTCTTACCATCTTGTGTATTTTGATAGCAAAAAGGCTGGCTGTAGCCTAAAATGGAAAAACATTCAATGAAGTTGGCAAATATAGTTATGAACGTAAATGGCAGTAAGGGCACTGGAACTTCTAGGGCCAGACCCGGCAGGTGTCTCGCTCCACAACCTGGACCCAGTCGTCATCATGCTACTGTGAGGAAATATATGACAATGACCATTGGCTGTTGGAATGTGTGGACACTGCTTGACTTGCCGTCAGCAATAACGCGTCCAGAGCGTAGATCTGCTCTTGTATCTAAGGAACTTCAACATTATGACATGGATATAGTTGCTCTGAAACCAGGCTGGCTGATGAGGGACAGTTTTTGGAGTTGGCTGGGGCCTGCATCATTTTCTGGAGTGGTAGAGCAGATGGATGTAAGCGGGAATCAGGCATGGCTGTTGTTATAAAGGCATCAATTCTTTCTAGCCTGGAAAAACTTCCCTGTGGTGTGAGTGACCGGATCATGACTATGAGGTTACCTCTGGTAAATGGTCGTTATATAACTTTTTTGAGTGTCTATGCACCCATTATGGATGCAACAGAAGATGAAAAGGTTGCTTTCTAGCTTGCTTTGTGCAGTATAGTTAGACGCATTCCCTCTGCTAACAAGATCTTCATTCTTGGAGATTTTAATGCTAGGGTGGGAAGAGATTTTGAAACCTAGGATGTGCTGGGTAAACACGGAGTGGGCAAGTGTCTAATGGTCTAATGTTGTTGCAGTTTTGTTTAGAGACGGGTTTTAAAATCGGTAATACTGTGTTTCAGCAGGACAAATACAAGATGACCTAGATGCATCCTGGTTCCAAAATATGGCACTTGATAGACTATGTGTTAGAAAAGGTGAGAGGAGGGCTATCTGCAGCGTTCGTGTCATGCATGGTGCAGAGTGCTGAACTGACCTTCAGCTTATCTGTTCAAATGTAAAGTGTGTTGTGAAGCCCAAGGTGAGGGGACCTCATGTGGCTATCTGAAAGCGACTAAATGTTGCCTGCCCAAGGGACAATATTGTAAGGGAGAAACTTTATCTGTGCCTAAACCTAAGCGTAGATTCCATGAGCAAAGCTTCTTTCTTAGAACTGCACGCCTATGGAATTGTCTTCCATTTTTCTGCTTTCCAGCTGACTACAATATGGTTGTCTTCAAGTCTAACGTAAACAAGTTTTTGATGAGCCGTTCCATATAAGTTAACAAATTTACCGAATCTCCATTACTAACGGTTACTATATTGTCCAATTTCTACTGTACACTCTTTAACCTTTATCCTCGAGTGGCCTCTTGACCTTGATAAGTGGTGATGCCTATGTAAAAAAAAAAAACTAATTAAGGAGATGGAAGAGATTGACTGTGAAAACACTTGGCCTGCTTTTAAGGAGTCTGTCTATGAGGTATTTGAGAGAGTATTAGGTTATTGTGTGCGTAAACATCAGGATTTGTTTAATGAGAATGATACTGAAATTTAGGCTCTGCTGGATTCAAAGGCCACGGCTTATCTCGGGGGTAGTTTGACGGATGGTGAGCAAGATCAATTGAGGGACAATTTTAAGGCAATCAAGCAGGAGGTGCAGAGGAGGTTGCGAAACATGCAGGATGAATGGTGGAAGCAGAAAGCTGAGGAAATACAGCTTGCCTCAGATTCAAACAACATCAAGCATGCAGTTTATTGACCATCCAGATCACCTATCACTCCTTTGCACTCGAGGGATGGTGGGGATCTTCTTCGAAATCCTACCGACATTCTTCATAGATGGAGGGAGCATTTCGATGACCTCCTGAACAGGCCTTCTTATGTTGATCAGGAGTTTGTTAGGTCGATTCCTAACAATCTGGTCAAGGATATCTTGGCAGTGGTTCCTTCTCTCCAGGAGGTTGAAACAGCTGTCCATAAGCTGAACAATGGAAAGTCCCCTGACCCGAATCGTTTGCATGCAGAGATCTTTAAATGTTCTGGACCCAAGATGGTGCAACGCTTAGCGGACGTGTTGCAGACTGCTTGGCGGGATGAGTGTGTTCCGCAGGATTGGTGGGATGCATTGATTGTGGTGCTATACAAGGGGAAGGGTACCAGAAATGAATGTGGAAACTATGGGAGCATCTCTTTGCTGTCAGTAGTCGGTAAGGTGCTCTGTAGGATCATGCTTGACAGAATGCTGGAGCACATTGCTGACGATGTTTTGCCTGAGTCGCAGTGTGGTTTCAGAAGATGTTGAGGGACAGTGGATATGATTTTTACAGCCAAGCAACTACAGGAGAAATGTATAGAACAGCAAAAGGATCTGTATCAGGTGTTCATCGATTTAACCAAGGCCTTTGATACATTCAATAGGGATGCTTTGTGGGAGATTCTGAAAAAGCTTGGCTGTCCTGACAAGTTTGTAACCATTTTAAAGCTCTTCCACGGTGATATTGGTATATATGAAATATGTTAGTGACACAATAGCTGTGATCAATGTTGGGGGAAAGCTGGCTGATCCTATCTCAGTAGAAAATGGTGTTAAGCAGGGAGCACCCAAACTCTTTGCGTTATATTTCACCCTGGTCTTTCAAATGGCATTTGTGTGTTGCTCTGATGGTGTCTATATTCATTACCAAACTACTGGTTGTTCAACATTAGGCGCTTCAATGCAAGTACAAAGGTACTTACCAACACGATCCATGACTTGCTCTATGCGGATGACTGTGATCTGGTGGCTCATACAGTGGCTGATATACATAATCTTGTGGACGCCTTTGCGGTTGCCTGCAGTGCATTGGGCCTGACAATCAATCTGAAAAAAAAAACTGTCTTAATATATCAATAAATCTATATAATTATATATATATATATATATATCAATATATGTATATAATTATATATTAATAGATATGTACTGAAATCATTTGATGTTATGTAGCATTTTCAAATCATTTTCTCTAATTGAGGACCCTTTTTCTGGGGAAAATTACATTATAACTAAACTGCAGCTATATATATATATATATATATATATATATATATATATATATATATATATATATATATATATATATATATGTGTGTGTGTGTGTGTGTGTGTGTGCCTAAAACACTACTGTATATTTTCCTACCAAATTAGTGCCTTTTAGGTCACATTATGCTTAAACTACTGCATTTCATTACAGTGACAGAAACAAGAAACAGGGAAAGGAAAAATATATAAATAATAATAATAATAATAATAATAGCAATAATAATAATAGTAGAAGCAACTACCCATCAAAGGATTTCCTCCTCTGTCTTTTTTTTTATACACTCTCTCTTTATTTTCTTTTACTTCAGTTACAATTTAAGCACAACATAAAGAAATGCATTCTTTGTCGGCCAAAATAAGTTAAAATTAAAAGTTTCTTTTTAAAACACATTTTAGGATTATGTAACAATATATATATGTGTGTGTGTGTGTGTGTGTGTGTGTGTGTGTGTGTGTGTGTGTGTTAGTATGTGTACTGAAATCCTTCAATGGGTAGTTGTAGAGCCTTTTCAAATCATTAATTGTCATATGTACTTCTCTTGAGGATTACATTATAATTCAACTTAGAGGCGATTCCTTGGTTAGACTATTAAGTGTTGGACTCTTTTCATCTTCCTTCTATTATTATTATTATTATTTATATATTTTATATGTTTTCCTCTTATTAATCTTCTGCCTCTACATTATTAATATTAGTCCTATTTTTGTTAATTTCTAATCAAAATGTTTTCAAGTCGTTTTTTTATAAACACTTATAGAAGTATAATGCCGACGTTTCCTCCCTAATGATGAGAAGAATTTAACTTTGAAATGGCATGGCCAAAAGCGGTTCCTTTCCACTCTATTTCTATTGTCCTTATTGGCTGATGGTTTCATAAATTTTATTTTTATGCTTTTTAAGATATATATATATATATATATATATATATATATATATATATTTAAATACATATAAGAAACTATTATAAAACATGATGCAATCAATTTTTGGTATTTATAAAGTTATATATATTTTTTAAAATAAATATAAGAAAATTTTTATAAAGCATGGTGCAATCATCAATATTTTGGTGCTTATCAAGATTATATATATATATATATATATATATATATATATATATATATATACATATTTATTGTGCCATGCTCTATAACAATTTCTTCATATATATATATATATATATATATATATATATATATATATATATATATATTTTAGATGGATATCAGAAATTGTTATAAAACATGGTCCAATCAATATTTTCCTGCTTATTAAAATATATACTTTTTTTTTAAATACATATAAGAAATTGTTAAAAAGCATAGCGCAATCAATATTTTAGTGCTTATTAAGATATATATATATTTTTTTTTAGATAAATAAAAGAAATTGTTATAAATCATGGTCCAATAAATATTTTACTGCTTATCAAGATATATATATATATATATATATATATATATATATATATATCTTGATAAGCAGTAAAATATTTATATATATATATATATATATATATATATATATATATATATATATATATATATATATATATTTAATAAATATAAGAAATTGTTATAAAGCATTTAGCAATCAATATTTTGGTGCTTATAAAAATATATAAATTGTTTTGAATAGATAAAAGAAACTGTTATAAATCGCGGTCCAATCAATAATTTTGTGCTTATTGAGATATATTTTTTTAATAAATATAAAAAATTGTTATAAAGCATGGCATAATCAATATTTTGCTGCTAAGTGCGGGATATATGGTTAGAAAAGAAAAAAAAAAGAAACATACCGGGCGTATCTGCATCGCTCTTTGGGAAAGAAGGAAAGAATGGCCAGCGCATTTGTATATGCAAAGGGCATCTTGGGAAGGCAGAGCATGATGGGAGAAGCTATTTTTTTTTCCTGTCTCTTCTTTTTTTTCTAGATAGGAGGATATAAAAGCAGGGAAAAATTCCCTGGGGCAGCAGAGAGAAAAGAGTCGTGAACATCTCTTGAAAAGAATTTTGTATTGCTGACGTTCGGATTGTGCGGTGTGACATTGGTTGCAAGAGGCCGGGTGTGGTCGATTGGAAAAGAAGAGGGCAGAAACATGCTATTGTCAAGAGAGTTATTCACTCCTTCGCGAACCCCAGAACTGAATTCTGATTATAACCCTAGAAGCTATTTTGGCGAGTCAAGCAGGTTAACACGGCTGACTGGAGACTCAACTCAAATGTTGAGACCCTTCACTGGGGAGGGTGACCTAATTAAATGGCTGGAAAAATTAAAGATGATGGCAAGATTGCAAAAAATCGAAGACATAGTCACCCTGCTGCCACTCTACTTAGAAGGGGAAGCGGATGCGCGATGAAGATAAGGGAGACCTTGCCTCAGTGGAGCAAAGACTGAAATTGGCTTTCGCCGAGAGTCCATTTGAAGCATTTGCCAAGCTTGCAAGTTTGAGGTGGACAGGCGAGTCTGTTGACGTCTTTGCTGCAGAGATCAGAAGACTGGCAGGATTGGCTGGTTACGTGGGGAGGAGTCTGGAGATGACGGTAAAGCTATAACTAGTGAATGGCTTCCCAGAAAAAATCTCCGCGAACATGCAGAGAATCACCAAGATCAATACGATGGAAGTGGATGATCTCTTGGTCCACACCAGAGTCCTAGTCAAGAATGTCAAGGGCCAAATCGTGGCTGCAGCTTTGAGTGGAAATATGTGCATGAGGCCCCACTTGAATGACAAGAGACAGGCAGCAAGGTGACAGGAGGGGAGGCCTGCCATCAAGTCCTTCTGGTGCCAGGGTCCTCACTTGCTCAAGGACTGCAAAGAGCCGAGACCGGGGGTCATCTGCTACCAATGTAGACGAGTGGAGCACATTAGCCACTATTGCGTTGCTGCACGAGACCAGGGAAACGAGTGAAGGGGAGCCATTATGCCAGTTGTTCCCCCTTCTATGTGGAAATGGCGCACAATGAAACATTGCCTCAGTTACCGTTAGTGGTCAATGGGAAGAGAGCCATGGCCCTTGTTGACTCAGGCTGCACCACGACGTTGGTAACAAAGAATGTTGCTAGATCATGGAGCGGAACCAGGAGTATTAAGACCGTGGATGGCAGGGAGGTGAAATGCCTGGGAGAGACAACAGTTCAAGTACTGGTGCAAGGTGTGCCTATTGGACTACGAGCCCTGGTGTTGGATCGTCTGATTGGTGATGTTGATGTGGTTTTAGGTGTAAGTGTGATCAACCAACTGGGGGGCACTACATTGAGAGGGGGCCAAGTAACTTTTGGACGCCTCAGCGCAGTAGGAATAGCAGGAGTGGAAGGTGATAGAAATATCAGAACATAAAAACCAGAGGCTTGCTGCATCGAGGACGAGGATTTCCTGGCAGGGTTCGATGGTGAGAGGTGGACTGTGGAATGGAAATGGATCTCCGGGCCTCAGGAACTATGAAACAAAGTAAGCTGCTACAAGAAACACTGCGAGGAGAAATAAGAAAATGACTCAAGGAAGAAATGGAGAGGTGGATAGAAGAGGGAATTCTGAAACCGTGGACAGGGGAAGAAAAAGGAGTGCTATCATTACTGGCGGTTGTTCAACCCACAAAGAATAAAGTTAGACCGGTACTGGATTTCAGAGAATTAAACAGATACGTAGCCTGCCACACTGGAAAGGGGATTGATGTATGCAAAGAGGTAATGAGGAAGTGGAGGAGAATGAAGCAGACCACTAAGATTGTCGACCTGAAGTCGGCTTATCTCCAGATCCATGTAGATATAAAACTCTGGAAACATCAATTGGTCCAGTACAAGGGGAAGTTGTATTGCCTGATGAGGTTAGGCTTTGGGCTGAGTTCAGCCCCAAAAATTATGACTGCCGTGCTGAAGACAGTGCTGAGTAAAGACTACAGTGGACAAGGCCACTAGTTCGTACATTGACGACATTCTCATGGAGGAAGCAGAGGTGACAGCAGAGAAAGTGAGAGGCCATGTTGCGAGGTATGGGTTGACTGCAAAACTGGCGGAGTCCCTGGATGGAGGAGCGGCGTTGGGGTTGAAACTATGCCGAGATGGCAAAGGAAGCCTTGTCTTTAGATGAGGGAATGCAATATCCGAAATCGGAACCGACCTGACAAAACAATAACTCTTCTCGGTCTGCGAGAGACTGGTGGGACACTATCCAATCGCCGGCTGGCTCAGGATAGCGTGCAGCTTTATTAAACGACAAACGGGCACTGATAGCTGGGAGGGCCGTGTGATGAAGGGGGTCACGAACATGCTACAGGAAATCATCGCAAGAGTGACGAAAGAAGACCCAGTTAAGGGGGAATGGTACGTCTGCAGCGGAGACGCGGGGGTGATTTGGTGTGATGCCAGCAGTCTGGCATTGGGTGTCGTATTAGAGATGGGAGGCGTAACTGTTGAAGATGCAGCATGGCTAAGAAAGAAACATGACTATTCCCATATCAACGTAGCCGAACTGGAGGCCGCTATGAAAGGAATCAATCTGGCCCTGAAGTGGGGATTGAAAACGATTGAAATCAAATCCGATTCGGCAACGGTAGTTTCATGGATCAGGTCAGCAGTGACTGGCAATAAGAGAGTTAAGACCAGAGGTGCTGCAGGAATGCTGAAAAAGCTCAGGCTCAGAGCACTTGCAGATTTGATAGCGGAATTCCAGTTGAAGGTATCTGTAGTGCTGATCCCATCAAAAAAGAACATGACGGATTCGATGACACGGGTAAAGAAGGCCTGGCTGCTGCTAAGTTTGATATATATATTTTTAAATAAATATAAAAAATTGTTATAAAGCAGGGCACAATCATTATTTTGCTGCTAAGTTTGATATATATATTTTTAAATAAATATAAAAAAATGCTATGAAGCATGGCACAATCAATATTCTGCTGCTAACATGGATATATATTTTTTTAAATAAATATAAAAAATTGTTATAAAGCATGGCACAATCAATATTCTGCTGCTAACATGGATATATATATTTTTAAATTAATATAAAAAATTGTTATAAAGCATGGCACAATCAATATTTTGCTGCTAAGTTTGATATATATATTTTTAAATAAATATAAAAAATTGTTATAAAGCATGGCACAATCAATATTTTGCTGCTAAGTTTGATATATATATTTTTAAATAAATATAAAAAATTGTTATAAAGCATGGCACAATCAATATTTTGCTGCTAAGTTTGATAGATATATTTTTAAATAAATATAAAAAATTGTTATAAAGCATGGCACAATCAATATTTTGCTGCTAAGTTTGATATATATATTTTTAAATTAATATAAAAAATTGTTATAAAGCATGGCACAATCAATATTTTGCTGCTAAGTTTGATATATATATTTTTAAATAAATATAAAAAATTGTTATAAAGCATGGCACAATCAATATTTTGCTGCTAAGTTTGATATATATATTTTTAAATAAATATAAAAAATTGTTATAAAGCATGGCACAATCAATATTTTGCTGCTAAGTCTTATAGATATATTTTTAAATAAATATAAAAAATTGTTATAAAGCATGGCACAATCAATATTTTGCTGCTAAGTTTGATATATATATTTTTAAATAAATATAAAAAATTGTTATAAAGCATGGCACAATCAATATTTTGCTGCTAAGTTTGATATATATATTTTTAAATAAATATAAAAAATTGTTATAAAGCATGGCACAATCAATATTTTGCTGCTAAGTCTTATAGATATATTTTTAAATAAATATAAAAAATTGTTATAAAGCATGGCACAATCAATATTTTGCTGCTAAGTTTGATATATATATTTTTAAATAAATATAAAAAATTGTTATAAAGCATGGCACAATCAATATTTTGCTGCTAAGTTTGATAGATATATTTTTAAATAAATATAAAAAATTGTTATAAAGCATGGCACAATCAATATTTTGCTGCTAAGTTTGATATATATATTTTTAAATAAATATAAAAAATTGTTATAAAGCATGGCACAATCAATATTTTGCTGCTAAGTTTGATATATATATTTTTAAATAAATATAAAAAATTGTTATAAAGCATGGCACAATCAATATTTTGCTGCTAAGTTTGATATATATATTTTTAAATAAATATAAAAAATTGTAATAAAGCATGGCACAATCATTATTTTGCTGCTAAGTTTGATATATATATTTTTAAATAAATATAAAAAATTTTTATAAAGCATGGCACAATCATTATTTTGCTGCTAAGTTTGATATATATATTTTTAAATAAATATAAATAAATTTTATAAAGCAGGGCACAATCAATATTTTGCTGCTAAGTTTGATATATATATTTTTAAATAAATATAAAAAATTGTTATAAAGCAGGGCACAATCATTATTTTGCTGCTAAGTTTGATATATATATTTTTAAATAAATATAAAAAATTGTTATAAAGCATGGCACAATCAATATTTTGCTGCTAAGTTTGATAGATATATTTTTAAATAAATATAAAAAATTGTTATAAAGCATGGCACAATCATTATTTTGCTGCTAAGTTTGATATATATTTTTAAATAAATATAAAAAATTGTTATAAAGCATGGCACATCCATTATTTTGCTGCTAAGTTTGATATATATATTTTTAAATAAATATAAATAAATTTTATAAAGCATGGCACAATCAATATTTTGCTGCTAAGTTTGATATATATATTTTTAAATAAATATAAAAAAATTGTTATAAAGCATGGCACAATCATTATTTTGCTGCTAAGGTTGTTATATATATTTTTGAATAAATATAAAAAATTGTTATAAAGCATGGCACAATCAATATTTTGCTGCTAAGGTTGATACATATATTTTTAAATAAATATATAAAATTGTTATAAAGCATGGCACAATCAATATTTTGCTACTAAGGTTGATATATATATGTTTAAATAAATATAAAAAATTGTTATAAAGCATGGCACAATCATTATTTTGCTGCTAAGGTTGATATATATATTTTTAAATAAATATAAAAAAATTGTTATAAAGCATGGCACAATCATTATTTTGCTACTAAGGTTGATATATATATTTTTAAATAAATATAAAAAATTGTTATAAAGCATGGCACAATCATTATTTTGCTGCTAAGTTTGATATATATATTTTTAAATAAATATAAATAAATTTTATAAAGCAGGGCACAATCAATATTTTGCTGCTAAGTTTGATATATATATTTTTAAATAAATATAAAAAATTGTTATAAAGCATGGCACAATCAATATTTTGCTGCTAAGGTTGATATATAAATTTTTAAATAAATATAAAAAATTGTTATAAAGCATGGCACAATCAATATTTTGCTGCTAAGTTGGATATATATATTTTTAAATAAATATAAAAAAATGTATAAAGCATTGTGCAATTAATATTTTGGTGCTTATTAACATATATATACTTTTGTAAATAAATATTAGAAATTGTTATAGTGTATTGTGCTATACATATTTTGGAGCTTATTAAGAAAGTTATTTTTTACAATAAACATAAACAATTGTTATAGAGCATGGTGACATCAATATTTTTATGCATATTAAAATATATGCAAATTTCTGTAAAATAAATATTAGAGTTTCTTTTTATAAAGCATAGGGCCATCAATATTTTGGTGCCTATTAAGATATATATTTAAAAAAAAATATAAGATATTGTTATAAAGCATGGCCCAATCAATATTTTCGTTCTTATTGATATATATAAATATTTATAAATAAATATAGGAATATGTTATAATCAATATTTTGGTGCTGATACAGATATATATATTTATTAAATAAATATGAGACATTGTTATAAGGCATGGTGCAATCAGTACTTTTGTGCTCATTAAGATATATATTTTTTAAAATAAATATAAGAAATTGTTATAGAGCATGGGGCAAGCAATCTTTTGCTGCTTATTAAGATATATATTTTTTTAAATAAATATAAGACTTTTTTTTAAAAGCATGGTGTAATTGATATTTTGGTTCTTATAAGATTTATATTTATTAAATAAATATGAGAAATTGTCAAAAAGCAATAGGCAATTAGAGGACTACTATTCATTTTGCTTGATATGCACGTCTGTGCCATGTAAATAACACTCTTTTGTATTTCCTTCAGATATCCAATAAACCCTTGGTCATTGCGACACTCTAAAAAACAAATTGTACTTATCTATGACCAAGAGTTTCTGGAAACCAGCATCCAGAAGATGCCACAAATCAGCTGCACAGCCCCGGATTGTGAAGTCACCTTTGACGCTAACCTGGCACCGGAAATCCTCATCCGTTTGATTGATATCCATGCCAACACGGCCTATCCCTCGCCCACACCTGCCACAGCTACAGCAGCACCAGCCAAGGCAGAGAAAGTCAAGTGACCCACGGTATCGGCTGCAGGTTCAAGTGCTGACTTCGCCTACTTTGAGCAGAGATGGGACGACTACAAAACCGCCTGCCACTTACAGGGAACGGATCTAGTGTTTCAACTCCTCGAGTGCTGTGACGACCCTTTGAGAAAAGACCTCACAAGGGCGTTCGGATCCCTCGCACATTCTGACGAGACAACCGTCCTACAAAAAATAAAAACTCTCGCTGTACGACAAGAGAATGTTGTGGTAGCAAGAGTTCAACTACAAAGCATGAAGCAGGACAGGGACGAACCGGTTCGTGCGTTCGCCGCAAGGCTCAAAGGGCAGGCTGGTGTGTGTCGGTACCTGATGGGCTGTACAAACTGTGGGAGCCAAATTAGCTACAGTGACAGCGTGATCCAAGATTGTGTCATCCGGGGTATCTACGACGATGATATCCGACTGGACATACTGGGACAACCCCAACTAGCAGAGCAATCGCTTGAGGAAACTGTCTCCCTCATCGAGGCCAAAGAAAGTGGGAAGCGCTCCGCTGGCCGCCTTCTCATAAACAGCAATGAGCCCACTACTGCTGCAGCTACCAGCTCATACAGGAGACAAGAGCGGAGTCGTCTACAGAAT
The DNA here is from genome assembly GCF_053919585.1 of Euprymna scolopes. Lineage (NCBI taxonomy): Eukaryota > Metazoa > Mollusca > Cephalopoda > Sepiida > Sepiolidae > Euprymna > Euprymna scolopes. Next base: position 123,665,686 of record NC_136500.1, on the reverse strand, counting down.
CGTGGATCAAATACTACCTCCAACCAGAACTCTACTCGTCGGCATAACCGACACCCTTCTCCAAGCAACCCACCCTGCGGTTACTGCGGACAATCTCACCAGATAATTACATCAAGAGCAGTCAGAATGAAAATTTGCCCGGCGTATAATAACACATGCTCCCATTGTGGCATACCCCATCACTTTGGAAAGGTTTGCCGACGCAATCAACAGAGCCGCACTCCCACCGCAGCACAGAGTGTTAGAGTCTCTCCATTCGGCCCACCAAGGTGTTACGCAAATGTGTTTCAGGGCCGAGTCATCCTTCTTCTGGCTAGGCATGAACCCTGCCATTTGCAACATGCGAGAAATGTGCTCTGAATGCAATCGTATGGCCCCTTCCCAACCATGCATGCCACCGACTCCACCAATACAGCCAGTCTACCCCTTCCAAGCCATAGTTGCTGACTACTTCACATTCCGCGGTCATCACTACCTCATCATTGTGGACCGCTACAGCAACTGGCCAATCGTGGAGGAAACGTCTAATGGGGCAGAAGGACTCATTAGGGCATTGCGCAGGACATTTGTCACCTATGGGATAGCAGAGGAACTTTCTTCTGACAATGGCCCTGAATTCACTGCCTCCAAAACTGAGCACTCCCTAAATGCTTGGAGAGTGAGTCACAGACACTCATCAGTAGCATTCCCTCACAGTAATTCCAGAGCTGAGATCGGTATAAAAACTGTAAAACGACTGTTAGTCAACAACACAAGTACATCTGGATCATTAAACACTGACTCCTTCCAAAGGGCCATGCTCCAATATCGCAATACACCAGATCGTGACACTGCCTTCTCCCCTGCTATGTGCCTCTTTGGACGCCCTATCAGAGACTTCATCCCGATACACCCGGGAAAATACAGACCCCATCCCACGTGGCAGGAGACCCTACAAAGCAGAAAAGAGGCCCTGCGCAACAGACACATGCGTGCTGCTGAAAGGCTGTCAGAACACACAGTCAACTTACCCCCCCTCAAGGTTGGGGACACTGTCCGAATCCAGAACCAAGTCGGGCCCTACCCAAACAAATGGGATAAGACTGGGATTGTGATAGAAGTTTGTCAGTTCCATCAATACGTCATACGAGTTGATGGTTCCGGACGTGTCACACTCAGAAACAGGCAGTTCCTCCGTCAATACACACTGGTAGCGGAGAGGGGCCCAATCATCTCGTCTCCTGGCCCCCTCTTATTGCACTACCCGAACCCAGCTGGTCCTGATTCCCAACATAAACCTACGCTAGCCCCGCAAGGCAAGCTAATTTCAGCTGGCTCATCTCCACAGCAGGCGACAACTCCTGGACCCACTCAGCCACATAATGAGGGTCATCTACCCCCGGGCTCTCCAGCGACATCACCGGATATCTCCACAGAACAGGGCACTACACCATCGAAGGAAACCCCCAAGAAACTCCCTCGGTCCTTGGCCAGGTTGCTCCCCCATAACAAGGCTGGTCCCCATGAACTTCAACCTCTGCGTCGTCAATGATGCGACCCGACCATGTGACTTTTCGAAGCAACGTGTCTGTTACACCATGCTCCCATATTGAAAAGCGATTAGTTTTCCAAAGACTATAACCTCAGTTACTTTTTAGGCACATTTAAGTGCATTTTATCTCCACTCAGTCTCTGCCACTTACAGTACCAAAGACTTGGGGGGGGGCGTAGAGAACTACTATTCATTTTGCTTGATATGCACGTCTGTGCCATGTAAATAACACTCTTTTGTATTTCCTTCAGATATCCAATAAACCCTTGGTCATTGCGACACTCTAAAAAGTAAATTGTACTTATCTAGCAATCAATATTTTAGTGCTTATTAAGGTATTTATATATTTTTAAATAAATATGAGAAATTGTTATAAGGCATGTGCTATCATAACTTTAGTACTTATAAGGATATATATATATATATATATTTTATTAAATAAATATAATAAATTGTTATACACCATGGTGCAATGAATATTTTTTTATTTATAAAGTTATAAATATTTTTTAGATAAGTATAAGACAATTTATATAATGCATGGTGCAATCAATATTTATGTGCTTATTAACATATATATATTTTTTTTAAATAAATAAAAGAAATATTAGAAATTGGTATAAAGCGTGGTTCAATAATTATTTCGGTGCTCATTAAGATATATATATATTTTTAAATAAATATGAGAAATTTTGATAAAGCATGGTGCAACCAATATTTTGATGCATATTAAGATATATATATATATTTTTAAATAAATATAAGAAACTGTGCTTGGAATGGATAGATTGAGTTTTTTTTAAATATGTGATTTTAAGGAAAAAAACTTCACTTGTTAATTGTTATGTATCCAAAAATTAGGAAAATCAATATAGTAGAAAATTATTGGTAAATTTGTAGTTTTGCGGCGTAAATTCTTTGACTGACAAATTATAAAACTATTTATGTTCATAGAAAACATATTAATCGACGCCAAGGCTTAAATAAAACAAGAAAAATTCATTTTTATTATTTTTACATCATTTCTATTAGACTAAATGTATGACATTCAAGGCCGCCATATTGCTTTTTAAATTTGGCCTTTTTTACACTCTTTCATGGAACTATATTTTTTGCCGTCATATTTTTTGTAATGCAAGAGCATAAAAATGACTAGATTTGAACTTAAAAAGGCCAATCTGTCAAACCTTACAAGGGCCAAATTTTAAAAGCAATATGGTGGGTTCGAATGTAATACATTTCGTCTAGACACGGCCAAAACGGAAAGATGGAGTACTTTTTGATAGAGTCTCTCTAAAAATCTACTAAAAATTGTAGTTATCCAAGCAATATGAAATTTTCAGCGATTATTAAGTGAAGAATTAAATTTATAATGGTGTACTTTTTTCAAAATCGATATTTATATTTTTTTGCCTACAAAATCCCCCTTCCTTATTTGTGGGTGGCAAATATGCTTAAAATAATCAACCGAAACTAAAAAATAATATGTTGTATTGTGGGGAGGGTGAGGATTGTAGATAAATAATCTAAAAAAATGGTACTAGTCCACTAATTGGGCCATGCTGAAATAACGTTATTATTTAGAAAGCCATTTTTAACATGGGGAGGGAAGTGTGTTGTACCTATTCTGTACTTTAACCTTATAATTTAATAAAAAGAGATAGAAAACTTTAATTTAACTTGGAAATACTATGTAAAAAATAGCACGGACCAATAAGTGCACTAGCAGCAAAAAATACCTGTGCACATAATAGAATTTAAGTTCGATAATAAAAATTTTTGAATGTGTTTAATTTTTCATCTTTTTCATGTTATGAAGTTTGAAATTCATTGAATATTTTAATTAAAAAAACAATTATATATTTTCAGTATTTTTACGAAAAGCACCACTTTTAAATTTTGGAACAATAAATTAGTATTCTTTTTAATGAACCCCATGTTGCTAATATAACATTAAATAGCAAATGCTTTGGAGAATCAATACCACGAAAGGAATAAAAAATCGATAAATAACTGTGCATTTTGCTAAAAATACAATAATTTCTTTCGGCAATTTCTTGTTACTTGATATTAATAAGCGTGATACTAGATAAGGAGTTGTCTTCAACACATACAGTACCTAGCATTCGTAAAATGGTCACCCCTCTGATAATGGCCAGCCTCATCGTTGCTTAACTTTGGGAGTTATAGAGGCAACATATGTATATATATATATATATATATATATATATATATATATATATATATATATATCGCTTATGAAAAACAAATTAAACTCTTAATCATCAAATGCAAACATTAACAATACAGCCTCATTGGTGTTTAACTTTGGGGGTTACAAGCATGCATATATATATATATATATATATATATATATAATAGGACAACAAGGGAATGAAATAAAGACAAAAAACTATATATAGGTAGATATAGAGTGGATCATTTATTGAATAATGGAATACAGGCAAATTTGGGGGATAGAAGGGACTCTTTATGCCAGGGCATTTCGAAGCCTAACGCTTCTCATCAGAAGAGTAGAGAAGGTGCTAGGTAGCATGGTGGGGATGCGGTGTCTAGCGTAAGATTCGTTAGGGATGAAAAAGATTAAGAGGAATTATAGAGTGTAGGGGGAAGCTTTAATGAATTCTAAATAAATAAGGAGAAGCTTATTACATATAGTATGATATATAAGATTGTATATGGTCTTTAACATAGTATTTAGATTAAGGGGCAAATGTGTTATGGTTGAATAGGGGGTGTATTGCTGCTGTGTGGTGATTTATTTTAACGGTTTATGGGGTGTCTATTTTTTATGGAGCGGGTAATTTTTTATTAATATGGTGAGGGGGGTTATGTAAGGTTGTAAAACTGGAAGGTAATATGCTGCAATATATTTATAAGTTTCTACTGTTATGATATATGGAGTATGATCATAAGGGGGCGGTTCGAGATTAGGGTGGCAATGACTATGAGTGCGACTAACTTGATGTAAGAGTTTAAGTATACATATTGATGTTAAAATAATAATTGTTGAGCTTGGCATTATCCGGATAAGTCTCCTTTTGTAGAACTGATCTCCATCTTTTCTCTTTTACTTAAAGCTATTTATATATATATATATATATATATATATATATATATATATATATATATATATATATATATATATATCGTTTATGGGATTTTATTTTGGAGATCTTCAGTCAAAAACTGATATGTACAATATAACCCTTTTTCTTTGATATTTTCATTTTTTAATGTCTTGATCAAACTGTACTAGTACCATATATATATATATATATATATATATATATATATATATATATATATATATTATATTTTAAACATTATATTTTAAAAATAATATATATATATATATATATATATATATATATATATATATATATATATATATATATATACACCGCTCCCCATGTGGGGGTACCAAATTGGTAAAAGGGAAAATTATTCCCCACTCGCATTTAGGTAAAAATGCACTTTCGTAAATTGAATTCATTCAAAACGTATTGCAAAAACAAAAACAAATAACATCTCTCTCTCTCTCTCTCTCTCTCTATATATATATATATATATATATATATATATATATATATATATATCACTTATTGGAAAAAGAATTAACCCCTTCACTTAATCATCAAATACAAACGTTAAAAATAAATTAAAATTTACATGGTTAAATGAAGTTTATTAGTCCTATCAAGGTTACCGTATTTTCTTACTAAACTATCATTAACTGTTCATTTTTTTAATTTCGCCACACGAAATTTATACGGAAAAGTTGGAATTACTTGTATTAGAATATTTTTGCATAATTTTATAGCAAATCATCCTAAATCTTATTGAGACAAAAATATTAAAAGGTTCAAAAACCCTTTAAAAAATATTTAAAATGTTTATTAACAAAGACAAGAATGATGGTGAACGGCATTAAAAATAGTAGAAAAAGTTTTCTGCTTTTCATATAATAAAATTCAGGCTTTTATCTTTCTGGAAAAAAGTTGCTCAAGAATAATGGATTTTATTAAATTTTAATTCGTTTTAAAAATAACCACTTTCTTTTCATTTTTTTTTTTTTTTGCTGTGCTTAATTTAGTCTAATAAAAAATGATGAAAAAAATAATAAAAATAGAATTTTTTTCTCTGGTTGTATTTCAGCCTTTGGGTCTAATCATGATTTTTATGTAAAAACAGTTTTTTAAATTTTTTGTCTGCCAAACATTTTACGCCACTAAACTCCACATTTACCAATTTATAGTTAAAAGTAATTTTGCTAAATTTTTACATTAGGTCTACCTCCACAATTTTCTTTAAAATGACTTTTAAAGGTTTTCGACTATGCTGAATACGAAAATAGGATTGAAATTTTGCAGATACAAGTAGTTATTGAGATATAAAAAAAATGTATGATGCACTGAAAATTTTTGGCAACCATTGTACACGTGTGCGTGCCATAAACAAATCGACTTCTCTCCGACCGACATTGTCTCCAAACAGAAACAAAATGCACTTTTCTGAGACTGACCCCCCCCCCCGCCACCTTGCGGAAAAAAATCCATTTTTATAGATTTGTCCACTTGGAAAATTTTCTTTTAAATGAGGACTTTTAAAGGTTTTCGACTATGCTGAATAAGAAAATCTCAGTTTGAGATATAAATACTGCTTCCATCTCCCCTCCAAATTAAATTCAATTTTAACGATATTTGTTAGTTGAAAGTATAGAATAGTTACAAAATACCATCCTCTCACCATGTTAAGTATGTGTTTTGCAGAAAATTGGGTGAAAAGGCATTTTTCCTATATGTAAACACTTTGAAGATTGCGAATAAAGAGGACATACTTATCTCCATTTTCACTATTGTAATGGCTGGTATACTCTTTTAGCTTTATAGCGGTAGACATTTTGTTAAAACTAAAAACACAATAGTAACTGTTCTACTCAATGAATGTCGTAATTTGGGGATATATTACTATTTTCAACATGTCATTGAAGTAAGTACTGTTATTTTTATTAAAACTTCATATTTAACAAAAAAAAAATCGATTTGTCGACTTTATCTTAAAAATAATTTACGCCGCTAACCTACACATTTACAGAATTATTAAAAGTAATTTTTACGGACAATTGGGGGCAATGGCATTTTTCCTATATGTAACCACTTTGAAGATTGCGAATACAGAGGACATACATATCTCCCCTTTCGCTTTTTTTGTTTTATTTTACTTCAGTCAAAGTTCTCAGAAATCAAGGGGCCCACGACCTGGGGCTAACACTTGAACTCTATATGAGATACATAAATATTCGAATGTTCCATTTAGTGTAATGGCTGACATACTCTTTTAGCTTTTTTTTTTTTACACGGTTGTCACCACTTATCAAGGTCCGGAAGCCACTCAGGGATAAGGGTTATTGCAAGTACATTACATTAGTGTGGAGATTTGATGAAGTGTTTACTTAAGGGGGCGGTTCAATAGGAATTTGTTAACGTTGGACTTGAAGACATCCAAGTTGTAGTCAGGTGGGAAGCAGGCATACGGAACAGAGTTCCACAGGCGTGCAGTTCTAAGAAAGAAGCTTTGTTCATGGAATCCACGTTTTTATTTAGGCACAGATAAAGAGTGGGGAAAGTTTTTCACAGTGGATTCAGCTAGACGGGTGTTTTTCGTGAAAGATTGGCGAGGGGGGACCAGAGATTGGAGTTCAGACGAGCACCTGCCATGGAAATAACGATTAAACAAGGATAGGCTCGCAACGTCTCTTCTGTGGGAGAGAGGTTGCAGGGAAGAGAAAAGGGCATCCCCCACTAAGCCACGAAGTCTATTTTGTACTCTGTCAAGGCAGGATAGGCTGTTTTTAGCAGCTCCTGCCCAGATATGGCAGCAGTATTCCATCCTTGGACGTACTTGGCTTTTAGATAGATAGAGATAGATAGATAGATAGATAGATAGAGAAGCTTTATAGCGATGATACTTTTATATATATATATATATATATATATATATATATATATATATATATATATATATAAACACAATATCAATTGTTCTACTCAATGAATGTGGTAATTTTGGATATATAACTATTTTCGACATGACTATTACGTAAGTGCTGTTTTTTTTGTTTTTGTTTTTTAAGATTTTCTTTTTCCTTAAAACCACATATTTTTTTTTAATCGAAATGTCGACTGCATCTTAACAAGCACTAACATTTTTATTGGATTGCATTAAAAATAAAATTATTTTAATGTTTAAGAATATTTTAAAAGTTTATTAAATTTATGTTTTTTTTTAAATATAAAGAAACTTACCTTTCATTGCAGAAATTCCGAACGAAAAAAAAATCTGGATGAATTCGTTTTCTTTTGTGTTCAAAACAAAATTTGTTTTTGTTTGTTAGGATTTCTTTCGTAAATTGATACAACTTTTGTTTTTTGTGTTCAATTCATTAGGAAATAAAATATATCAAAATATAAAAGAATCCAAATTAAAAGATGAAAAATAAGATTTAAATGTGAAATTTTTTAAAGAAAAACAGCTTATAAAGAACAATAAATTTGCGTCATCATAAACGGTGTAATCATTATTTTGTTCCTCGTGTAAAAAAAAGTCCGTTTATTAGTTAAGTGTGTCAAATTGTTTTCCTATCAAATAAACCCATTTTTGACAAAAATCTAAATGTTAGATTGGATAATATTTTTGGATTTTATTTACTCAGGGATTCATCTTTATTTTTTTTTATTAACGTCTGTTATAAAGCATGACAGAATTAATATATTTTTTTTATTGGATTGCCATCTTATATAAAGTTTAAATTTTTTTTAAAACATAATAAATGGAATTTTTGTAAAAGTGTAAAAAAACAAAAAAAAACTTACCAGAAATTCAATACGAGGAAAAAAACAAAAATCGGGATGAATTCGTTTTTTCTTTTGTGTTTAAAATAAAATTTGTTTTGTTTGTTAGGATTTCTTTAGTAAATTAATACAACTTTTGGGTGTTAGTGCACTTACTGATCCGATCCGCGCTATTTTTTTAAATCGTATTTCCAAATTCAATTACATGTTTTTTATTCAATTGTAAGGTTAAAGTATAGAATAGGTACACAAAACACCTTCCGACCTTCCCCTCCCAATGTTAAGAATGGCCTTGTAAATAATAACGTTATTATTTCAGCACGGACCAATAAGTGCATGCCCAATTTTTGTTTTGTGAGTCCAATTCATTAAGAAATAAAATATATCAACATTAAATGATGAAAAACATGATTTAAACGTGAAATTATTCAAGAGAAAATCAACTTCTAAAAAAAAATGAATTTAAGTAACGGTATAATCATTATTTCGTTCCTCGTGTAAAAATAAATGTGACGCATTGTTTTCCTATCACGTTTAAATTATTTTTGTCAATGTTAAAGGCTTGTTTGGATTTTTGCAGAATCAATATTTTTTATTGGATTGCAATCAAAATAAATGTTTTTTAATGTTTAAAATTATTTTAAAAGTTTATCGGATGTAAATTTTTAAAGTGTATAAAGAAAAAAAAGGTAAATATCCAGATACGCAACAACCCCACCACCACCACTCTAATTTGTTTTTTTTATAGGTAATTTGAGGTCGCTGACAACGAGTCTGATAGTCAAACTTGGGGCAAATAAGCCTTGAACCACGAACTACTTTCCACCATTTTGCAGCTTCCGTTTACGCTACGCGCGTGCGGTGTAGCATAAACGACGTCTTGGTTCACCAAGCAAACTTCCTTCTCACATGGCGTACGCCGTATCAATCAAAAAATTACGGACTGACATTTTTTAATGACTTACAATTAAAGAAAAGTACAACAAATTGAGGGACTTTTTTTTTTCTCACGTAGTTTTAATGCGGTTTACAAAAACATAAACACCAAACAATTTTTATGTTTTTCGTTCTTTTTTTTTTTTTGCGGAAGGGTGATTCAATTATAGAACTTATGTGGCTTAATAGGTGCTTCTACAGTTTAGTTAACCGTTTTTCCGTAAGTAACGCCCCGACATTTACCAATTAGAACACCATTTAACATGTCAGAATTAAATTTGGATACGTAAGTAAGAGTTGGAGACCAATTGAGTTTGTAGTAAAACATGGAATCAAAGGTTAGTTCGTTTCGTTTTTTTTAGTAAACGTGATTTTCTGTGTGTAAACTGAAGTAATATTGCAGAACATGAATTTCTGTTAGAGAGTGTTTGAACAGTATGCTATGCAATTTGTTGAAGTAATATAAATGGTAAGCGTGGGATAAGAATTAATGTTTGTGGGAATGTCGGTTAATTCTGTGGCGCGTTTCACCCAATAGGAAGCATAGAACGGAAAGGCACGGTAAAATTCCATTCCAGTTTTTTTAAGCAACTACGAAGTAAAGAAAATCCAAACTGGCGTTACCCCGTAACTGTCTCTTGTGAACGATCCCGGAAATGTGTAAGTGGTGGCAGGGGAAGAAGGAATTAGAGAGAAAAGATTTTACTACTTCATTGATTTTTAACCGATTGTGGCAATGAACTCTCAGCAGAAAAAATATAGGAATCAACGATTAAAGTGCATTGACGACGCTCTTCTTTGGTCAATCCTGTAACTGGCTGGAAACTTGTGAAAAGAACGGTATCATCTTGAGCCCGGCGAAATTCATCTTTGCTCAAGACATTGTAGAGTTTGTTGGCTTTGAAATTACTCCAGACAGCGTGCGACCATGTAGTCGCTATCTTGAAGCAATCTTAGACTTTTCTTCACCGAAGAACATCACGGGCATGAGATTGTTAGTTTTAACTAAACAAAAAAATATATGAATAAACACAATTGCCCAATTACGTTTACACATTTATTATGCACTGACAAACATTTAAACAACAATAAAACACAATACAATAGCGACAGTTCGATAAGACTCACCGACTGGTGGAAAAAGTTCTCAGAGCTCACCTCGTGGTGGAACGAAGGTTCTCCTCTTCTTGAGAGGGAAAAGGCAACACGTCTGCTCGTGACCAAAGGGAAAAACCAACCAGCCTTAGAGCAAGGGCAGATTACTCCTTCCCGGTGTCCTCTAATTTTTAGTCCCCTACAAGATCATGGTTTGGCTTCGTAAACCAGGTATCATATGCCTTCAGCCTGACTGAGAGGATTCAAGCATTCAGACAACTGTTTAAACCTGAAACTCCATTCAACTGGGACGACACACTGGAACGTCTTTTTCAGTAATCAAAAGCAGTCATCATCAGTGAAATTGACCATGGTGTTCAGATATTCGACAAAAACAAACCAACTTGCCTAGCTACGGACTGGTCGAAGAATGGCATTGGATTCTGGCTGTTCCAAAAACATTGCACATGCATCGAAACTGTGCCCTTCTGTTGCTGAGACGGGTGGATGATAACTCTTGTTGGTAGCAGGTTCACCAGCCCCACAGAATCCAGGTACGCCCACGTCGAAGGTGAAGCCCTTGCAGTTGCTGATGCCTTGGAGAAAGCAAGATAGTTTGTTCTGGGATGTGACAAGTTCATCATCGTAGTAGACCATGATCAAGCTTTTTGGGGACAGATCACTGAAGGACATCCCCAATTCAAGACTTCGTAATCTGGAAGAAAAGACCCTAAGTTACAAGTTCACAATGCTACACGTGCCTGGTGCCAAACACCGTGCTACCGACACCGTATCTCGCCACCCAGTTGGAGGGCCTGACAATATGGTTCTCATTGATGACATAGCCTCTGTTGATAGCTACAGTCGGAGTG